>NW_020537646.1:30665123-30681633 GCF_003426905.1 Ctenocephalides felis
TCAATACAGTTTGGTGAATTCAGAATACTTGTGGGAATGTTTACACATATGTGCATTATAGGTTGAAGAAATTTAAATTGTGTTGATTCTTTTTTTTTTGCACGAGCAGAAAATTTTAATTCCTCTTAGCGTAAGTTACAACTACAGTAATCGCTTATCAAAAATATTATTTTATTTTACTTATCATACATTCAAATGTTTCTGAACTTTCTGGTATACCTTAGAAAAAATTGATGTATGTGTGTGCGTTTGTGCGTGTGTGCGAATACAATTCTTTGTCGACGATTTTAAAAACACGAACCAACTGATTTGAATAGTTGAAAAATATTCTATTCGTATTAATTAGTTCGTGCTAATTAGTTTTCGGCTGTGAAAGGTTTGGAAGATTTGGGGCTAGAAGTGGCAAAAATGGTATTTTGATTTTTGATAGAACCGAGCGTCTGATTTCAATGTTTCAAGCAAATATTGCTTGTATTGATGAATTGCAGATCTTATTAAATTTTCAGGAAGTCAGTGTTTCATTAATCAATATTTATCAATATTTATAATTATTAATCGTTAGACTTCAATGCATATTATGACTATAAATAAAGCACCCACGCAGCGCGATTCTTTTGATAAAAATCCAAATTTTACAAAAAAATCCAGAATACAAGAACTACTCAATTATTACAAAAAATTCGAAACTCTTGAATCTAGTGTTGTCCATTTAGAAGTTACATTACATGAAGTGCCAGAAATTTGCCTCAAAGCTCGATGCTATGCACCTCTAGATTTATTTGTTAATACTGATAACACGAAAGGTGTGGTTAGATTATTTGTGAGCTATTTGTTAATCTTCGTTTTTATTTTTGCATGAAGGTAGATGTAAATATATATTAGTTGTCGTTATTTACTAACACTGTAAGTGACACTGTAAAAATGATTTATTCAAATCTCTATACTTTATTAGTGTCTTCATAGAGCATTTAGTAAAATACATTATTCTTGAAAATATACTGAGACAGAACAAGTCGGTGCGAAGAGAGATTTTCAATTTAATATAATTAAATAACTAGTTATGTATGGCATCGTGCCTCAAGTCAAATTGCTTGAACTTTCCGTACCATGTACAATTTGAATAACAAAGTTAAAATTATTTATTCAAAGTATATAAGTGAGCTTTAGAACTTTAGCCAGAATTAAAATTAAAATCTGAATTATTTTCGATACACAAAAACACACACATTCAATTTTTCTGAGGTATGCCAAAATATTCAGAAATCTTCAAAACGTCAAGAAATGTAAAAATTTTCAATTTCGATTGTTGAACGATTACAATAACTTACCCTACGGGAAGTTAAAAAATATAAAGCAATATAATTCAAAACATCAAGAAATTAGAGCTTAAATATATATTTAAGCTCTTACATATATTAACATAAATTTTTTTTGCACAGAATTTTTTTTTTACAACAGGCTGGTGCTTTACGAAGCACAATGCATGATTCTAAAAGCAATTTTCTTTAATAATTGTTTTAGATACTTTAATTATAAGTAATGTTTGTTTCAATAAATACTCAAATTAATCTAAATTAATTCAAAATTACCAAAAAGCATATAGACCAATTTACAAATCTAAACCTTACTTAGAGCCTAACATACTAGGAGAAAAATCTATACAGATATTGACTTATAAATCAAAAATACATTCAACATTGTGGTTAAACTCGAGCCATATATACAAAATGTTTGATTCATAAAAACTTGACTTCTCAAAATTAATCCTGCTTTCAATTTGCAAGTATTATATATTTTTTTCATTCATCATATAGATCACGAACCCAATTAGTAGTCCATCTTGTTTGTATGATCTTGAATACAAATATCATTTAATACTTTTTAATGAATGAGTCTAATGCTATTCACAATTATGGTCTTGTATATTCATAATTCTTTAATATAAAATTAATAATTTCAGCAATTTCTCTGTAGATCGGAAAACTCTAGAATTACAAACACTGAAAATATCAATGTTTTAATTAAGAAAATTGCAATAAATTTTAGATAGTATTTGAATAATTAATAATATATTGAGTTTTAGGTTTATTAATATCAATTTAGATGATATGAAATTATCCTTCACAATAAAGCAATGTTTATAATAAATAGACAACACAAAATTAGATAACAAAAAAACTAATAATCCAATTCCATAATTTTTACCATATTAAATGTTTTCTGTTTAGTTTATAATAAAAGCGAACAGTAGTTTTTTAGGAGAATCTGTATTTAATTTGAAGATTAATAAGTTCAATGAAAGGTGCATCGTATATAAAACTTTTAATAAGATACAGAGAGCAGCATCTTGTGAATTATTATGTGTTATGAATTATAATAAGAACTCTGTGCAATAAATCAAATCCTTATCAAATTTTGCAATCCTCTTTAATATATTTTCATTCTTTTTCCTACCCTTCTCTAAAAATCCATTTCGTGTGCTACCTTATACCACAATAATTTGCAAACCTCTATAAATTCCCTGGAGAACAATTCAACCGGTGTAAAGCTGGGGACGACGATCGTGCACAAAAATACACATCTTTGTAGCTCTACAGATACAACAGGATTTAAATGTGTATTGTGAGTTATATAGGAAATATATAAAAAAGACACGTATATTTATCTACAGATAACACATATATGCATATTACATATACACAACCATTTAGATGTATAAGTGTCTTATTTCTAACTAGAAGGATACATATTTGTCATTAAAAAATATACAAATATTTCAATGCATCTTTAGTATAAGTGTAAGTGCTCTTATTATTCAATAAAAAGTCACATTTACCCCTTCAGATGATTTTCTAATTCAAGACTGATTATTGCGATTTCAATCCATATCTAATGCATATAATTATAATAGGTATAGAAATTATAATAGATATAGAAATTATAATGGCAAACACAAGCTTTTAGATCCTGAAAGTGCGGTCCAAAAAAGCCAAACTTTAGTAAATTTTCATAATTCAATAACTTTTAAGGTACTTATAATATTTTGAGAAGATAGTTGATAAATTAATCTTCATTGTCAAGTTAAGTTTCATTAAAGACAAAAAGCTCATATTTAATTATGAGAAAGCAGCACATGATTCTCAAATGATAATAATTAGCATGGTTTGAAAATGTAACTTACAAATTCTTTGAGATTCCAAAATCGATTCAGGAATTTTTGCAAAAACGTGGACGTTTTGCACTTTTTTGCTAATTTTAAAGAAATGGCTCAGACGATTGTATCGACAATAATTCAGATGACTTCAAATGTTAAGAAAATATCGAATTATACAGTGAACTTTTCTAGAGATCTTTTTTTATATATTCTATTTAAAATAAAAGGAGATCTTTGGTTATTAATTAAATTTCTAGAAATACATAAACGTAAATTAATATATACGCTACTTAAATATTCCTCTTAGTATACAAGTATAACAATATATTATTTGCTAATATTATTGATAGTATTTTTTACACAATATTTAACTACTCAAAAATTAGTAAAATGCAAATCATTTCAAATTTAAACAAACAAGTTATATAAGTAATTGTATGCAAAACACATAGTAATACATGTTTGCTATGAATAGACTTTTTTCTTTTGTTAAAAAATCAGAACGTCAGTTATATTCTATCAGTTATTCTGATTGAATTTGATGAAATATAATTTTAGTAGTTTTTCATAGTTTAGTGGCCATAGTTTTTTTTTAGGTTTTTTGATTCTGGTGGGTCAGCGGAGCAACGAGTGAATTGGGGTGATTGCCTAATTTTCGATGACGATTAGTCGATCGTCTTTTTATGAAGTCCTTAATATATAAGTTTTTCAGATTATCATGCAGAATAAATGGCGTTAGTATTCATGTTGGTATGAAATACAGTATTGGTATTTATATTTATATTTATATTTATTATATTATATTTATATTATATTTATATTATATTTATATTTATATTTATTATATTTATTTATACATAATTGTACAATTATAGATATTATATGGTACATAACTTAAACTACAGATAATAATACAATATAAAAATGAAATATAATTAAAAAACAAAGGTTCACTTAAAATCTTATTCTAATTTTCACAAAATAATTTACTGAAAGTTAAAACTCAAATACTCCTCAATAGAGTAAAACACTTGCTCTTTAAAAAATGTATTGAGTAGTTCATAAAATTTCTTATTTCCAACTTCTCTAATACAGCTTATTGTAAAGCATTTTGCCCAGACCATCTAAGGTATCTCTAAAAGATTACTATGGGCAGTTGATAGTAACAAAAAAGTGGAATGAGAGTTGTAATAAGTAAAAAGTTCTTATAGTTAGAGACAATACGTATATAAAGATCAGTGTACTTTAATAGAGACGGCCAGCCTTGACAAACATATATAATTTAGTGTGCAGTTCAGAAATAGGTTCATTGCATGAAAACACGACTTTTTTAATATTTTTCCTACTTACTTGAATAGAGTGTATTCCTCAACCAACTTTCAAGGTTTTTCCAATATGCATTCACCTTTGCTTTCAATTTCCTATATATTTTCTTTTTGCGCAAGTCATACTTCTTTCAATTCTTTATTTTGCTAGAAATGGCATAGTACAGACTTCACTCTTTTTTTCAAAATGGGTTCTATACAGTTTATTCACATAATGTTTACGGTAGAATTTTTGTTCTCTATTCGCTGCAGTACTTCTGAATGTGCTATTTTGCGATTCCATTATATTCTACATTATGCCTATTATGCACAATGGTTCAATAATAATATATTAGTTATCTGACTCCAATTTTTCAATTACTTCATTCGATTATACCGACTGTTTGACTTTTAATTGACATATTTATATTGAGATAACCATTTTACCCATATCACTTATAATTAAACCAAATATCCTACTAACTCTGCGGCTACACAACGTATCGGGAGAAAAAACACGTAAAAGAACGATTCGAAAAATCTAATTCCGCACAAAACCGCAGCGCTCCCCGGAGTGCGCAAATTGAAAAGAAATATCGCTTTTATCGAAAAAAATCTCTATCTGTATACTATAAGCGTTTATATGGACGAGTTTAAATTCAACCACGGCACATGTTTTGATTCGTTTTTAGATTTGTTATTATTAAAGAGCGCAACAGCACAATAATATTTGTCTTTATTTCATTTCGCAATTTGTAAGCTACAATGTGAACCAGGCGATTGAAGTAAATGAGAAAAATTTAAATCAAAGCTTTAGAAGCGATATGTATTTATGAAAAACACAATATGATGTAAATTATGGGATTTTTTTATAGTTCTTTATAGTTTTTTATTTGCAGACAACTGCTTATTTTTGCAATAAAATCGAATAAAATTATTTAATGTCCATCGAACAAAATATATATAAATATGTAAGATGTAATGAAGTCTAATATAATAAATGAGTGAAGAGATACAATTTGCTGATATTGTTAAATTATCCTTCCAAAATAGACATATAGTTTTTATTTATATTGTTACAATTTGCGATGAAATAAATGATCAAATGCCATCATATATACATTTGAATAAACAAACAAGTTATAAATAACGCTGTAAAAATCAACCCATAATTTACATAATGGGGTAGTATTGCCCTAGGGCAGGTCCGTGAGCTGAGTCAAACACCAATTCAATTTAAGGAATAATAGTCTGAATAGTGTGCCCACAGTAGTGTCATATATGGGCTATTTTCAATTGAAAACATTATATTTTGATATATATTTTCAAGTGAAAATAGACATCGCTGTTGCACGATATCAGGTTGTCAGAGCGGGGATTTAAACCCTTAAGGCACAATAGCTTAGAGAAAGATTTTATTTCCACTCGCTATTTAAATATTGTTAAAAAAATAGTATAATAATGCAATTGCTCTCCAAAACACACAAGTTTGATATAAAATATACTGATTATTCAAAAACAATATTTTTGTATTAAAGTTTTGTTTGGAGCTAAAATAAATATTGTATTACGAGCTTTATTATAACCTTTCAGTTTTGTTTTCCAATGTTAATTGTGAGTATAGTAAATAAATATTTGCACGCAAATATTTGAATTATATTTCAAAGTTTTAATTATGTATCATGATTTTAACTTTACCGATTTGTTATTATGAATATAAAATCAAATTAATATCAGACCGGTGTTTCAGACTTTATGTAAATAAATAAACAGAATAAATTTATCAAAACATTTTACTGTAATAATTTATATCAATTTAAACAGTTGTTTTCACATAAAGTATCTGTTTTCCTAGCTTTTCAAAGTTCATCTTCAAAAGCGTGTTATTTTTTAAAAATTAATCAAGAAATTTTATCAACTTACGGTAAAGTTTATTTTATTGATCGCAACAAAATCGAAAATGAAATTTCTGGACATTTTGGCATACTCTAGACAAAATGGATAAATGCCTACGTGTGTGTGTGGGTGTGCGTGCGTGTATGCATGTTCGGATACAATTTTTAGTCGACGATTTCGGAAGCATTTGACAGGAAGACCTGCTAGTTTATTTTTGGCAAAGGCAGGTCCAGCCACTTCGGAAATACGGAGCAAGAAGTGCAAAGAATAGCAGCTTTTGAAAGATTGGAACATTAGAATTATCGAAAAAAACATTGCTTGTATTAACAGTGTGAAGTATGGATTAGTTATTGAGATCCAGGGGTTGAAAAAATACTGAAAAAATATTCGATTGTTATCGAATTACCCTGGTAAATTATTATTATAGTAAATATTATTCAAGTTTAGTTTACTGTAATCTTTATTCTTGGCCTCCATTTTTAATTACTTAGTCCTAACATAGTCCAAATAGGTAGCCCCAGATCATCGGTAAGCACATAAATGAATGACAATATAAATTATTAATGACAACTATTTCTTGGTTTTGAATTTTAATTATTTGCAATCAAAAGCAAATATTTACTGAAGTTGTTCCTCGGTCAAAACAGTTTTGTCGCAAACTAGAGATGTTTTCAACGCGAATCACGACATCGCACCATAGCTAAACCCATAAGCAACTTTTATTTGTTATAACGTAGTGAAGTAAAATAAACAAGTGCAGCGCATTAAAGAAAGCAATCTGGTCTGATGGCTTTTGAAGTGTTATGAACAAGACGCTTTAATATCAGTTCTGCACGTATTTGCCATATGTTCTAGGACACACGTATACACACTAGTGCTTTTATATATTTATATATAAATATGTTACGACGTTAGTTTTCTATTTGAGCAGGTGTATGTACGCTTTTATATATTTTGAACTGCAAATTTACGCTCATGCACTTTACGTGATTGTGGTCCTTCACGGCTTCCCAGTTGGCTCAAAACGAGATTAATGAAGCTACGTTTTTCTTATTTATTTTGGTGATGCACTTCTTCTATAGTAACCAATTAATTCTCACATTAATTATAGCAAATCATTTTCGGAAACTTATTGATCAAGATATACTAATATAGAATACTTTATTTAAATACTTGTATTATTAGAAGATTTTTTTTATTACAGACAATCAGAATTACAAAATCGATCAATAAGTCTGTGTGCATATAAATATTTAAAGTTAAATAAGTCAAAAGTACATTCTGTTTCATTCGCATAGATAGTTGGTTTAGTTTCCACAGGTAATTACAGGGTGTTTATAGAAGTCGGGTTAAGGAGTTGGAGTAACCCGTTCGTAATGGCGATGCAATGCTAAGATTTAATATTTGGAGTGCAATCTCCAAGAAGGGGGCTTCAACCCCTACTCGTCACAATATTATCATCACGTTTGGGAATCTTTGGGAATCTTTGGGAATCTTCTTTAGAAGACCCTCTGGAATATGTGTTATCTATAGCTAGTTACCAAATATAAGGTTTATATTAAGTGGTTTACGTGGGGTCTTCCAACAATTTTGTTTAAAAAAGTAATTCATTATTTGTTGAATGCTAGGATTTGAGTGTTGAGTAATTCTTCAGTAGTATCTATTACTGACTTTTCATTATTTTCCTTCCTTTTCAAGTCGTTGGATGGATAATTAAAATTTAATTTTTTATTTAAATTATAAAAATAATTTGGTTGCTGATAAACCATGGGGCATTTTGAATGAATCTTAGAATCTCTTTCTCAGTTTAAAAAAAAAATTTAAACAATTTATTCCGTGCAATTTGACTGAGAGTTATTTGTCATGAGAATTGTACATAAAGGGATGGTTAAACATATTTTTAATGTTTAACATAATTTAAAGAAGCAAATTTAAAACTTTTGGTCTTTTGGTTTGGTGATCAATAGTGTATAATTTGCAAAAATATTTTACTTGTTTATTTATTTCAGAAAACATTATATTTCTCTTACATATCAACATAAAATTTTGTCAATGCTAATGGACATGAAAGAATGATGGCATATGAGTTCTAAATATTATTTATAATAAATATAATGAACATATCTCGCACTATTTCCTAACATTAAAGCTGTTTGTAATCGTGGATTAATTGGTGATGGTGGATGTACTAAATTCTAATAATTTTTGGAGGAGAGAGATTCTTTGATTATTCTGTGAAACGAATACGATCTGTATTTATTTCATGGTATAATATAATTCTAATGCTTTAATTTTTTATTTGAAACATGCGGTTCATAATTGTATGTCAGATGAGGAACTGATGCACCAGCCAATATGTAAACTGTAAAGTTTCTTTTTTCTAATATGTAAGTCTTCACAAAGGTTTGCAAAGATATAAGCTTACATTTTAGCCTTGCCTTTTTTTACTTAACATTTTAGGATCAATGAAAATACATTTTTTTAAATTTAGATATGAATAACAATCTGTCTATCAGTAAACATTGAGTAATTGGTTTGGGAATTAAGAGTGGCATTTTGTAGAAGGACAACCCAATCGTTTGCCTTGAATTTTTGTACTACATTCTAATCTAATATTTATCTTATTTTACAAACATGCATAAACTATAATATATACATAAAATTATAAAGACAAGTACCCTACACACACCTACGTATACAATACATACATACATATATACACTACACATACCTAAGGATTACAAAGTATTATTTATAATAAAATAATATGCATAAGTCGTACTATTTCGTAACATTGAATCTGTTTGTAATTGCGGATCAATTAGTGATGATGGATGTAATAATACCTACACTGGTACTAATTGACCTGCGCACTATGGAAAGAGAAAGGACGAATGGGACTTCGCCCACTTAAAAGATAAGTATAAAACAAGTTAAGAATTATAACATTCTAGATCCTCCCCCCACGAAGTAATGCCTAACGGTGGTTTCCGTGGGAACCAGAGGCAAAGTCAAAGCGGAGGTTTTAGTCGGTATTGTACCAGAGCGGTATTGAGTCCGACATACCCAGACAAAAGATCAGTCTGTGATGCATAAAGGCATCTCCCTCGCTATACAAAAAAAAAACACTACACATACCTAGTATGTTGTATATGGAAGTATATGGACAGAGTATATGGAAAAACATACACTAAAGAATATATTTTAATATCGACTATTGTGTTAATTCAATTAAGTGGGTTCTCTTCAGATTTAGATTATACGCTATAAGTTCATTTTCATGTTGGTCGATGAAAATACACGTAAACTCACATATGTTTTTGTAATATGGATACAATTCTTTATTATTTATAATTGTTTTTATTTTTTTAAGATCTGCATTTTGTATAGCTTTCTCACTAATTTTATCAGTGTATTATATTTTTATATAGTAGATGTAATAAAATTATATTTCAATTTATTTTAATTCACTTATTGTTGAAATTCGCTTACTCGTCAATAAAGATTTCTTCTACAATTTCAGTCTCTAGCAATTGAGGAAAAACAATTAATATATATATATATATATATATATATATATATATATATATACATTAGATGTCGATCCAATTCCAGCAACTTTATGTATATCTCTTGTACACCGACAAAGCTAATTCCTGCACCCGTTTCTCAAGGAGTGCGAATATCTCCGTAGTGCTCCTTTATATTGCTGCAGTAGTTCTTGCGTGCACTTTTTTTCTTTTGAATCCTTTTTTTTCAACTTTTTCTCCTCTCATTTTCTCTAACAGGAAGCCCTCACTCGCTCTGATATATTCGTTCCTGACTAACGGCGGCCATTATTGTAAGGTGGAACTGTTTAGAACTCTCGTACTCTAGATGTTACGAACAAACCTAGGAAATTGTTCAATACTTTGGAGCTAGGAGAGATGGGAATATAATCAATAATCATTTACATTGTTATTTATTTTGTAAAAAATATTGAATTAACGCGTATTACGTTTCGCAGTTATCGACATATTATGTACATAGCAACTATTTTTAAAATAAATTTATTTCCTGTTTACAAATTAGCCATTTACATGATATTTCTAAATTTTTATATTAACTTTATTTTAAAGCAAATTACTGGTACTTTTTGATCCGTAATGAAATATTAGAGAAATTTAAATGTTTTCTAATAAATTATTTTAAATACTTCAACTAACATTGTTCGCAATGTATAGACAAAATATACAGGCTTCTAAATTAACAACACAATTTAAAACTACCATTTTTTGTTTGATAATTGTGTTATATGTTTTGATAATTTTTTGGTCAAGATCGGCTGTGCCGTTTCTTCGTGATTAAATAGAAAAAAAAATTAAGATGATTGAGATCATGGTCATAGGAAACATACAATAATTTCATAACCCCATGCAAGTGGTTTAATTTGTAGTAAGAAATTTGAATGTTGGCAATTTTTTAAAACGGCTGTACGGATTTCACAAATTTGAAAGACAGCAAAATAGTGCATTTTATAATCGTTTTTGTAAAAACTTTGCTTAAACGAAAATATTAATTTTTATATATCTTTCAAAAGTTTTTGAACATTATGGCATACCTTAGAAAAAATGGATGTATATGTGTGTGTGCGGATACCAATTTTCGTCGATTTCAGGAATATCGATCAACCGATTTGAATAATTCAAAAAAACATTTTACTTGTATTGACAAGATCATTTAGCGGTCAAATTATCTGATATTTTAAAGAGATTTCAATAATTTCTACACATTTTGTGTAAATTTTTTTGGGTTCCGTACCAAGATTTTTAATTACGGTACGAAAATTTCCAGCAATTTGCCTTAAGACACGATTCCATGCACCCCACTAGTTGGTTAATAATTATGAAAAAATAATTAATTATCTTGAATAGATTATACAAATAATTTAAATGCTTGAACAATATCAAGGACAACGTACATGATTCACGTAGTCGTGCCAATAATTTCTTGAAGCAGATGCTTAATAATTAAGTTCCCTAAAAATTATTCCGACGTTTTCGATAGCAACATGAATAAATGCACTAAAAGTCCTACGGAAATCAGCTGAATTACATAAATTCATTCAAAATTGCAATAATAAGCACTTTTAGGATATGCAAGCACCTATTTGTGCATCATTTGCAAATTTGCTCCAAATCAGGTTAAGTGTGCATGACATTTGTAAATACATAAACAAAAAAGTGTATAAATTTTTATCTCTAATGATCGATGTCTAATAAAATTATCATTCAATCGCATAGAATTGACTTTCAATTAAAACCACTTAGTTATTTATAGAGAAATATCAATTGGAAATTGCTATGTTCAGGATGTATTGCAAGCGAAAATTTTATTTTCGAAATCAATAATTACATTTTTTAATAGTAATATAAATTACTTTTCATTGGCATACCCTAACTAAAACAACAGTTTTGAATGCAAGATAATTTTAAAATTGCGAACTTAATTGATCAAGACGTCTTGTGAATATTATCTTGAAGTTGATGCTGAAAGTTAAAGTTGGAAGAAAAATATTTGTATTATAAAAGCAGTGTCAACCATAAACAACTGCTAAATTAAATTAAGTATTAAACCAAAACATTAGCATTCCAGTTGATGTATTGGTAATTAAATATGACTTTTAATTATTCATATTTTGTTCATTTCCGATAGTTATACATAAAAAATGATGCTTTAATAATTTGGATTATTTAATTCTTTAAATCGTTTAAATATTGGTTACAGAAAATTCACTTTTCGTTTCTACTTATCATATTTATATTCTTACAAAGATTGCGCACTTTTAGTAAATGAACGTAATTGAAGAATAAATGCGGGTTGACTAATGCGTCCAATAACTCAGTCTCAGAACTATACTTTAAACCGATAACTTTCCGAACAAATAGATACATATATTTCTTTAGTAAAATAATTCTCGTAGAGCCATTTTCAATGAGAACTCTCTGAGATGAATGTTTCCAAATTACACTTCCAGAATTGAGACGTCTAAGTGCCCGGCGCAGTCATTTCGTCTTGCTAAGCGGGTGAATAATGCGAGCCGAGGAAGGAATCTTTTAGACAAAAATAAAATGGGAAAAATGTGTCTCTCAAGGCAAATTAATATGTGCGCTCCTTTGTTTCAGATTTTCATAATGGTGTTAAGACAATGGGGTCGTTAGGCCTTATTTTATTATTTTCTTTCTTTGTTTAAATCTTTGTCTGCGCCGTACTTCATGTTACATAAAGCATAGTTCTATGCGGACCATAGTTTGTTTATAGTTGTAGTTATATATGTGTCAGCAGCGTATAATTGCATGTCTTACAAAAATTAGTTTTGTCGTAATTTCATATAAAAATTTATGATAAATATAAATTTTGAAGAAACTTTTGCCACTTCTTCTTAGAGCTAGAATTGTCTACGAGTGGTTTGTTGAGATTTTTTTTATAATAAAATACATTTAAACAGTAATTATTAGCAAAATTATTATTCAACATGTTTTGAATATAATATCACCTTATTAACATGTATTAGGTGAAGATGACGATTTCTACACGGATCGAAAAAGTGCATACATAGTACAAACAAAAAATAATCTATAATTTTAATGCACGTTTAATAACAAAAGATTCCTCATTTAAAAGTATATAACTGATTCTAAAATGAAACATTGTTTTGGGAGATTTGGTTGGTAGTGCAAAACTAAATATTTTCAAAGAGTTATTGTTTTTCAATTTCCCGTAGGGTAAGTTATAGTGATAGGCCGAAAATCGTAAATGAAAATTCTTCACGTTCCAGAGGATTCTGAACATTTTGATATACTTCGGAAAAGTTTGTGTGTGTGTTTTGTGTGTCCTCATTTTTTCGTTCACGTTTTCGGGCCCACGGATCAACCGATTTGAATGGTTCAAAAAAAACATTGGATTCCTATTGATAAGGAAATATACTGATTGGCAAAGGTAGGTTCAACCGTTACGGAGATACGGAGCAAAGAGTACAGAAAATAGAAATCGAGTTCTTGAGAGAACGGAGTATCCTATTTGAATGATCCAATTACATTAATTTTGTAAGGATTGGGAGCAGCGGCGATTAGTTTTTGGCAAAGACAGGTCCAGTCATTTCGAAGCTACAGAGCTAAAATTACAAAAAATGGCAGTTTTTTAAAAAAACTAAGCATCCAATTTTTATGATTCAAAAAACTTTTTGTTCGTGTTGACAAAACAATTGCTTTTAAAAAAAGTATTTCAATTTTTTTTTCTGTTTATCGAAAATAGTTCAGATTTTAATTTTGATTTTGGTTAATGTTCTGAAGCTCACTTATATACTTTATATAAATAATTTCGTAGTTATGTTACGTAGCGCTTCTTATACAAAATGGTACTAAATGCTGCCCAAATACTATGTGGTTGCTGTGCAGTTAGACACTTAGATAAAAAATTAACCTAGAAAACGCACAACCGTTAAAAAAAATCTTATAATGTTGTGATGTGGGTTAACAATATACGAGTGAAGTTTGATCTTACATTTAATGTGCCTGATCGCACAACAAATATATAACATTGTTGACCATTCTTGGTACCGTTTTATATGAAAAGCGATACGTATCATGGCCTTTCCATAACATAGGCATGTTTTACGGCACATTCGGCCCCTTAATGTTTGAAGCCTTTCATTGGTTTTTGTGTTTTATGTATTATCTTTTTATTGATTGATTTTTGTGTTTTATAAATTATCATTTGTTTGTCTTCAACAGCCCTTTTTCAAACGATAGTTCTGGAAATTCTAAATAAGCATCAAAGATATTTCTAAACTCATTTGCAACAAATTTTGAAGTTTGCATAAGCAAAAATCATAGCATTTACATATATGCAGTATAACATTTTCATATTTCATATTCCTGCTAGTTTCACGCGTCAAACATGATAATTTATTCATCGATATCGACAAACATTGAAAATATATTTTATTATTTATTGAAATTCACGAACGAAACAATTAAATCGTTTTTTCATAATCGCTCACCACCGCCGAATGAGTATTTGCGCATTTCGATCTGCGTGCAGGTTGAATAATAGTTGCAACACGTGTACCGTTGCAACTTCCGGTTGCAATGTTCAATCGTGCGCGCCGGCTTCCCGTTCGGAAAATATAGCAACGGACCGCCGCTATATTTTAGACTGAATATTACGTTGTTGCGTGCTCTGAGATAAGCTGATATCGGACCATTGTTTGCCGGGCATATTGTGGCTACGTTTTGCAAGACATGAAGCTTTGTATTGTTCACATTTCATAGCTACATGTACGACAATGTAAGATTTTGTTGATATAATTACACGCTATAAGTACAATTGCAGACTATTTTTAAGGTTACACAATCAATTATCTTTAAATATAGATTACGCTTGAACCTCAAACCTGGTCTAATATCATATAAATATATTCCAACCCTACGGGAGTTCTTTTTGCTGGAGTGTCGCTGCTGTACAGGAACTTTGTTCTTCTCAGTTGCACAACAGTTCCTTATTATTTTATTAGAACGGTCAAGCACAACAGTATATTTCATATCCATTATCAATTAAAATTGTATTGAAAAGCTAAACATTACGCTTCTAATGACCTAGAAATAACAATAAAAGAGTAAAATTCTGAATACGTTAACTCATAGCCATTAATCTTTAAACATCCAGGGATGACATCCACGAAACCACTTATAAAACCTAATCCATTTTATTTCAATATTTTGTAGTCTAAAATAATCTCCCAATTGTAATGCTTTTTGTTCATAAACAGACCCCAAATTATTGATCCGTCTTTCTAGAAAATTATATTTATTGAAATTTGACCCACCGAAATTACAGGTTACTGACTGTAAGGGGCACTCGCTTGCATCCGATAATATACTAATCCGAATAATTACATGAAATTATTGAAACTTTGTAAATTAGTTTAACTAAAACTTCAACTTACTAAGGTTAGTAATATCTGAAATTGCATCTATGCAACAAGTATCGACTTAACTTTAAATACAAATTTAATTAAACAATGTGATTTTTTTTTGACTTTGCACATAGTACCGAGATAACTGAGTGCTTAGAATACAAAAATAACATATCTCATTATCTAATTATATATGAATAAATCTAGGGGTTACTGTCATGGTTTTACCCTCAAGTTAAATTACTTCATTCCAATTAATTTAAATATTTTCCAAATATTCTCTTATTATCAGTATTAGTATTTTAAGTTTTGAATGAGATTAATAATTATAGTTCTTTCAACTGTAATAAAATTGTAAAATTATTTGAATTAATTAAATTATGTTTAAATTATCTTAAAAAGTTTTATTTTATGAGCGTATGAAATAAAATCAACGTGATTATTTTCCGCAGATATTAAATTTTTTTCCAAAGTAAAGATTCGATCTCAAGTAGCAATTTTTTTTTAATACTGACATGCTAGTTAAGTACAGATGTGATCTTTATTTTTTTTACATATTCTTTTTTTATAAATCATACTCTAAAATTCTGAAATCGTGAAAAAGTAAGTCTGTATTGAAATTCCGGTGGATGTCGATTTTGGTGTGCGACATAAGTTTTCCAATTAGATTTTACTGTTGAACACAAATTTAAGTCAAAATTAGCAGTCAAACTATAAAAATCAAGAAAAATAAAAAAAAAAAACTACAAATTTCCGATCTTGTAAATCTTCTGCATGATAATTAAAGTTTCATTATTTCTGTCGTTTCCTACCTTTTTATACCTTAAATGACTATTGGAGTTTCACTTAAATGACTATTGAGTTTTTTTGTTGTGTGCAACAGTACACACATTCAATTGCAAATATGGTTATGGTTTTGCTTAATTAAAAAAAAAATCTCAATAGATCATTATGTTACGAATGGGGGTTGGTTAGACCCCTTCGGAATAGCTAATTGAATTTGACTCAATAGCTATCCGAGGATTTTGTATAACTGAGTATATTAAGAAAAAATAAAATTCGTGGTCTCTGCTTGGTCGGCGGCCCAGTCGGGTGGTGGCTTCAAGTCTGGAATTCTCAGATCGCTATAAGGAATGGATACTGAGGTAGTAATTGACTACATAAGCACAATAAGAAATACTGTATGATTAATAACGCATT
>NW_020537646.1:31293325-31320255 GCF_003426905.1 Ctenocephalides felis
TTTCCTCTTCTCTCCTAGAATCGACATCAGAAATTCTCGTATATATTTGATAAACGGCATCGCTTTATAAGTTTTTTGTGCATTTTCATATCGCAGGAGACTTATGTGTATCTGCGACTGAAAATCGAAAAATGATATCTACGGATATCAATTGATAGCTGCATTCCTGGATCTGAAATTGTTCATGACTGAAATTGGACGATATACATGTACTTGTATGTTTTATCGAAGATCACATTTTCAAAGCGATTTAAAATGTAAAAGAAATTTCTCAATTGTTCGAGTTGGATTTTTATTAAATTTTCTCGCAAAATGTTGCTGGAATAGTGAGAATATCTGTTTGGGTAATGATCATTTTTACATGTATTGATTGAGTTGTAATTGTCAATTACAAGAGTTATTTTTATTACTGTTACATATAAAATAAAATATCAAAAACCGTGGAAGCATAGCTTTAAACAAGAAGACATAAATTTTAATTTCCACTTATATGCATTATTGATAACAATTGATTTTTTTATGAATTTACGCTTTTTTTCTGAGCCCTATGCACCTCGTGACTTTTTTCATACCATCCCAATTTATAATATTTTATAAATAGTGTTTTACACGTGGTTCATAATATATTTCTTAATATTTTTAATATGCTGTATTCGCCATATTATTAATTAATATATCTACGTTATTTGTTTCTGACTACGCCTGATGACTATTTATTATGCCATCCCAATTTTTAATATTCTTTAAATATTGTTTTATACGAGATTTATAATAAATTTCTTTATATTTCAATTATGCTGTTCTTGCCATATTATTTATTATATTGTCTATATATTTTGTTTTTGACTACGTCTGATGATGATGAATGGTAACTTGTTCCGAAACTTCACAAAAAGTATCTTCAAAAAGATTTTATTTTGGATTGAATGTTTAGGCTTCAAACAAATTATATGTATATCAGCAAACAATATCTGATATGATAATGCATTATTAATCTACTATTAACTACACAAAATTAATTTCTTGAATTATTTTATTATGATAATTTAAATTTGTTATTGATAATTAAAATTCTTTATCGATGTTTTAATTTTTGTAATTCCGTTCTTAAATGTAATGAAGTAAATTTATCATTTCTTATATTACATAAATGATAGCAAATAGATATAATTTTATAGTAGAATAGAAAAATGAAATAAGCGAATTTAATTTTATATATTTAACCCTTTCCACTCGCGAATTGCGGAATTTATATTTCGGCGGCATCCGAATCGAATTCGTTAATCTAAGATTCTATTCTTTTCAATTTATTGTGATAACAAATAAAACTGTCTCAATATTCTTATAAGAATTTTTTAACTTATTGTTATTTTTAATTATTTTTGCATAATATTATTAAAAATCAAACTCATGGTTATTATATTGCGTACAAAGATATAGTAATAATATTAAAAAAGTTATTTTTACTTATATCTAATTTGAGAATGAAGTATCGCAAAGCAAGATAATAAATATGACTATAATAAACGGTTAATAAAATTTATTTTGTTATATACCTATTCGTTGTATAGTAATAAATTATTCGTATATTATAGATTTTTTTAAAATATAATCACTGCCAACTTATAAAAATAATTTATTCGTGAAATAATTATATAGTTTTGAAATTTGTATAAAAGCTGTAAATTTGTCATCATTCTTTTAGTACTAGTGCGAAAATATTCTGTTAAATTGCTTTTACATCTGCGGTAAATTTTGGTAAAATTTAATATAACTTTCTCATGAATATACATTACTTTGCTCTCATTTGAATCATTCAATCCATAGATACTTTATAAATAAATTATAAATATGAATTTAGTCATATAGCAATTGATAATCGTCCTTTAAAAAAAACGTTACATTTTACTTCAGCTATGCTCACATAGAAACCAAACGCTAAGCTTGCAACCACGAAAGTAATATTTTGCAAAAATAATTTTAAAACTTTTATCTGCCAATATATACGAGAGTCCGCCAGTTTCAAATAAAGAAATTTATGCACGGCGCTAGTCGCTAGGATGCAAGCAAATCGTAAAACATATATATTTTGTTTTATGCCGCCGGAGGTAGTTTCTGAACAGCCAGCGATTGGTCCAGGAAAATGATTTTTATAAATGCAGAATGAACGATATCATTCTCAAGATTCTGTTAAATAAATTATTATAATGGTGAAACTTTCAGAAATTGATACAAAGAATATCTAATAAATTCCTGGACCAATTTTGAACCAAAAAGTTGTAATTTGGGTTGGATAGGAAAAAATTATTTCGTCACAATTTTAAAAATCTACCATATTTTTATTTCTTTTATTAATTCCAATCTGTCTTTATGCAAAAATCTCATTTACTATATTTGAGGATTCGTGGATACTTAACATTTATTCAAATATTACTCAGTAGTGCGCCTTCAACTGCCCCAGATGGTGCAATTTTAAGACAGCAAGATTTATTTAAATATACTATTGTCTTATTTGAGGACCGCTATTCCTTTTACCACATTTAACAACAACATTAAGGTATTATATTTTCAAACAGAGATAATTTTTTAAACATCCTCTTTAAATTTTGTCAGGACTTTATCATATCATACTGTCCCTGAATTTCTCCCATAAACTTCTGAGTACTACAAAATATACCCTTAACGAACTCCTTCAACTTTTTAATGCTAAAACAAAAATTGAATTACCATCGTCTTCAGAATCGATAATAAGTAGTGCACTGATTGCTCGGTTTTGTAGTCTCTAATAAACTTCGACGGAGATTTTTTAAATAAATAAAAGAGCGTGCGCGCTGTTTTATAATGAAATGAGTCACGGGAAAAGTTTTTTAATAAAGCCAATTGGACAGGGTGGACTGAAGTTAAGAAACATATTCGACAATGGAAATAAATTAGTAAGTTTGCACAAATGTGTTTTGTCTACATTTATAGATTTTATCTGTAATAATCATTACAAATGAAACAAATAATCCAACAGTTACTTAATTGTCTTAATGAGATTGTAATATATAATTATATTTATGATCGGACACAATGAATTCAACTTCTATGAATTATACGCACATATTAATTATCAAACATGCTAATGTTGTTAGGTATAAATATTTGGACTTTGACTTAATAAAACTTCAGTTCTCTGCTTTGAAAATCGGATCTACCATTTCAATTTTCTCATTATTGCATAATTCACAAAATATGCGATATATGCAACTACTTAATTTAGTTTTGAATGTAATATTTCGACTTACATTAAATAAGAATTATATGAAATTGCATGTTTTCAGAGTTTTTTTTATATACTTTTCTAAATTATTCACTTAGTCCCAGTGTGAATAAAATACAAATGCATATTTGCAATTTGTGGTGCTCTCATACCATGAACCTGCCTTCAGGAAGTTACTATTTATTATTATTATAATCCTTATATAATGAATATTGATGTTCTATAAAAAGATGTGTAGTTACAAATTCGTTTAGATGGTGGACCTTTTAATAGAACATCAATATTCATTTATTCATAAATACTAGACCAAGTTGATTGACATTCCGAAGTACATAAGGATGAGGATTGATTTTTGTTAATTAGGACAACTCTTGATACGCATTGTGAATTTAAAATAAACTTTGTAGAAAGTTAACTGGATTACGAAATGAATTAATTTAAAACATTACAAAAAGTAACATTATTCCTGAATATTTCACATAATGCTTTTACACAATAGGATGCTTTAAGCTATATTTTCACAATTATTTTATTGAACATGTTCTTGATACTTCTGCAAAAATTGTGACATAGAATTTTTGTAATTTTGATTTAATAACCAAATCGTTTGCAATCATTTTATTTGTATTCGATATTTTCAAAATTAACGTAACCTTTAAAGCATGTTAAATTTT
Organism: Ctenocephalides felis; assembly: GCF_003426905.1. Taxonomy (NCBI): domain Eukaryota; kingdom Metazoa; phylum Arthropoda; class Insecta; order Siphonaptera; family Pulicidae; genus Ctenocephalides; species Ctenocephalides felis. The sequence goes on from NW_020537646.1 coordinate 31,297,262, forward strand.
AATGTATTTACTGTATTTATTCTCTTGCTTTTTTATGATTATATTTTTCAATATAACTTGTTTGATTGACCATATAAATGCGTATCACAAACTATAACAAGAATGAAACATATATAAAAGATACTACTATATCTACATATAGTATTTCCGTAGACATGGATAAATAAATCATATATGCAAAGTTATAATTTTGAATTTATGTATATATGCTCACTTTAAACAAGTCAAAGGATGTTATTATTTACTAAACGTTGCCGAATAAATCCATCATCATATGTTTGTAATAAAAATGTATTTATATTTCGAATGAAAATATTTTGTTTTAGGCTTTTGAGAATACTTACGCAGCTGAGTAGTAACGTGTATAAACGATTATTTTACTTTTATGAATTAAAAATATTATATAAGCAAATGTTTAATATATTCATATTTAATAATATATAACAAACTTACATATATGCATATTGTAGAAAACTCTACAAATCTTGACTTGTAGACACCTCATTATTTACCAAGGCTGTTTATATGAAAAATTATATGAGAAGAATCTATTTATATGATATGTCATATACCACCAAGCTGACAATTATCCAACATAGGGGCTATTTCTTGGATAAAATAGCTATGTTAAGTTATCAGGCTTTTATTTTGAGAAATCCAATGAGTTGGCCATGAACTGTTAAAAAGCTAGATCTTGGTTGTTTGAAATATCATTATATACAAAATTAAAATCTAAAATCTAGCCTCAAAATGGCACAAATGTCAGAATATATCTTCACTTCAACTTCAGGCATGTCTTATTATGAAGAGAAGAAATTGTTATACTTATGATTACATATGCATGAAGTCAAACTATTGATATTTGTGCCACGTGGAGGTAAGGTTTCAGAAGTTAATATTGTGTAAAAATGTTCGATCACTCAGCAAAAACAAAACACTTTGAATATATAAGTATTTTATACGATAATTGATCTCTAATTTTGGAATTTTTTCATGTATAAAAGGAATCAGGTAATATTCAGCAAACTATCTAGTCATTCTCCTAGAATTAGAATCAAACAAAGTTCATAAATAAAAAAAACAGCTTATTTTATTATGAACAAAATGTTAAAAACATACCTCAAATATTTTTACAGTAAAAAGTGTTGTGAAATGATTTTTTTATTACAATATGTTTTATAATAATACATTATATTCTTCTATTAATAATTTTTTGATTTCCAGAAGACACAGGTCCATTATATAAGTATCCTGTACTAGTTTTCATCCATGGTGAATCTTATGAATGGGGCAGCGGTAATCCATATGATGGATCAGTCTTGGCAGCCTATGCGAGAGTGGTTGTCGTCACTGTCAACTTCAGGCTGGGCATTTTGGGTTTGTTTAAAATTAATATTACATTCTTTTTACTCAATCAAAAAACATTAAATATTTGATAAATTATATTAATTTATAATACTTGTTTTGTTTGCTGTGTTGCTGCGTATGTGCAATGTAATAAATCTTTATTGAACTTGAAATTTGATTAATTTGACACCAAAGTCATAATATATCCAGAAACACGAATTATATATAATTGAACCAGAAATTTGTTTTCTTTTCGAATATCATAAACAATTTTATTATAGCGCTGCGTTATCATGGATATTCCTTATAGTAATTTAATCAATTTTTGAATCAATGTTTTAATGTTTCAGGGTTTATGCGTCCAGGTATTAATGAGCATACAGTATCAAATTTTGCACTTTTGGACCAAATAGCGGCTTTGCAATGGATAAAAGACAACATTGAACGATTTGGTGGAGACAGAGGTGCTGTCACAGTTGCAGGTCATGGCACTGGTGCGGCCTGTGCAAGCCTTCTGATGGTCTCGCCCGTTGCAAATGGTATTATTTAATCCAAAACCAATTAATTTTAAATCACATTAAATTTTCACGCCACTTACTGTGTATGAATTTAATGTCATAAGCAACACCAAAAAATTATCAGTAATGCTGAGCCAATTTCTAGTCTTGGTTCTTCTTTCAGTTATATGTGCTTGAGTTTTATAGGCAGTTTATCTAATAATTTTGATATAATTATGCCAATATATTATTCTTGTTTTCAGGATTGTTTCATCGTGCGATTCTTATGTCAGGATCAGCATTATCCGATTGGGCAATGGCAAGTAACCCACTACAGTCCACAATGCAAGTAGCCCAAAGTTTAAATTGTCCCTTGGGTGAAAGAGACGAGGAAATGGTAGCATGTTTGAGAAAAAAGAGGTATGTTATAGCGGCAATACATAGTATGAAGAGTTTAGTATTTACAAAATATATTCAGGTTTTTATTGACATTTATCAGGCTAATATTTTTTTTGCCGGAACCCTAAAATTTAAAATCCGGTTCATAAACCGGTTCAAAAAATTTGATATATTTCGATAAGAACTCACAAATCTAATATATTGACTTTTTATATAATTAACTCTATTATACACAGCTAGTCTATACATTAAATTGTACAAGTATGAGGGAATCATTGAGTACATAATTTATAATCTTCAATGACACTAATCATATTTATTTTGGTATTATTTGTATTCATTAATACCTACAGGTATTTATTATGATATAAAAGTACTCAAGATTTATTACAATACTTTATAAGACTTAACCAAGTAGTATGATAGATAACCTATTACCTATATATCATACTATATTATATTATTGTATATCATCGATAAATATCTATTATCTATCATACCGTGAGATACCTATACCGTCATTATCTTATTATATACCTACAGATCTTTTACTTCTTATAAATACTACTGTCTAATTTATATATTCTATTAATAATATGATAAATAACCTATTACCTATCATATTATACTATATTATTGTATATCATAGATAGATATCTATTATCTATCATACCGTGAGATACCTATACCGTCATTAACTTATTATATACCTACATACCTTTTACTTCTTATAAATACTACTGTCTAATTTATATATTCACCTATATTATATAGGTTTACCTTACGCTCTATGTATTATCTCTACCTATCTATTGTCTATACCGGGAATTGAACCCGGGACCTCCGCGTGGAAGTCGCGCACCTTAACCACTACCCTATCGGGTACCCCCACTAATAATATAATATGGGACGCACTGTTGTTTCCGCGGGTCATTTTCTAATTAATTAGGTAATTAATACTAAGGTGGCGCGACGACACGCGAAAAAAGACGGTTGATTGTAGCGTTACGGTGGTGTAGTGGATAAGGTCGTCGCGTGCCACGCGGCGGACCCGGGTTCGAATCTCGGTAGGGTTAATGTAGCGTGTAAGGGAAATTATAGGTAATAGGATATATAGTAGATATAGGTTAGGTGTATTCGGTATACAATGTAGGGATTTGAGAGTATATAATGAAATATAGCGTATGGTACAGATGTAAGGCGTGTAGTGTAGAATGCAACGTATAGGCACACGTAAGGCTATAAAAATACATGAATAGGAACCTATGATGTAGATGTTAGCATATAAGAAATACGAATGAATGTAAGATTTGATTTATAAATATTATTTTTTCTATAAGAAGTTCATACACCTCAATTTGTTACTAAATTAAAAACGACTTTGATAAAACCAGTGGTTTTGTGCTAATATTTTTTTGCCGGAACGCTAAAATTTAAAAACCGGTTCTAAAACCGGTTTTCATTTTTTTCCAGTTCCGTTCAAAAAGGAAAGAAACAAAAATTATTACAAAACCCATTTTGTGCACATATATGTATGTTTATTACAATAATAACATTTAATAAAAAATAGTTGAATAATAACGTATAAAATTTACTTATTAAATCATTTTCTGTATGTAGCGATGTTTTTATATTTTTTCTTGCCGGCGCGTTCCGGCTCGACAACACCACTGTATATATATATATATATATATATATATATATATATGTATGTGTACGTATTTATTAAAAAAAAGAAAAGACTAACTTTGTATACAATGTTGTAAATGGGTGTGGCATTCAATTTACTTTTCTAAATGAGTATGGCAATCAATAGTGATTATTTAATTTTAAGGGGCACAACTAGTGTGAAATTTTCAAAAAATCAAAATTTCAATTTTTCCATATTTCGATAGGTTATACCTTTAAAAATAACATACCAAAATTTTAAATCGATATCTTAAATCGTTTTTGAGTTACAGCCATTTAAAGAGTATATATAATATATAGTACATAGTATAACGATCATTTAATCTTTAAACGCGTTTTTTCGAAACAGCATTTTCCGAATTTGTTGCAGCGATTACTCAAAAACGAACGATCCAATCACTATCAAATTTTTTTTCACATGTTCTTTATATAGTTCTCCGTAAAATGAACTATCGATTTTTGATCTGATCAAAAATAGAATGTTGGCAGTCCAAAAACGACCAAAATTTTGGGTAAAATTCGACTTTTTTTAAAAACGCCGTCATTTTGTCAATTTTTGATTTTTTTTCTTTATCGTAGTTTATTTTACAAACAATATTATCTAGTTTAACGAGATTTTTTTTTTAAATTTCATTCACGTAGAAGGCCGGAATCACTGCAGCAGTAAAGGGCCTTTTTTTGTTGCGCCGTTGGAGATCGACGATAACTTATAAAATATTTAATTTTTTTCTTAAAAAATTTTGCTATGTATTCTTAAAACATGTATGATTATATTCCTAAAATTTTGAAATGATTGATAAAGTAGTTTTTTTAATATAAATTCCCAAAAATTTAAACTTAAAAAACCTTTTTTTAAGCGGTTACACTAGTTGTGCCCCTCAATTCATACAGTTTGTCTTGAGTAACTCGTTAACCATCTATATTCTATAAAATTATTAATAGGTATAGAACGACATGAAAGTTCATTTGAAATGTATATATTTGAAATATGTTTATAACAAGTTTATCATATTATATGTTTATAAATGTGATAAAATGTTAAACAAATTTAAAAAAATAAAATTGATGGTCAGTGTCTACTGGACAAATTCTTATTACGTACTAGATACATATTAAAAGAAAATTATTATTAAATGAAATGTAAAAACACTCATTTACTAAAATTACCATTATAACAATCAATGAATATTTGCTAGGCTTTCAGAAATTATGGCGATTAGAGTATCTGCTCCAAAATACTCCACACCATTCGGCCCGGTCGTAGACGGCCAAGTTGTTCCAAATGACCCTGATCTAGTCATGAGAAAATATAATAATTTATTTAGCAGGTACGATACGAAGAAAATATAATAATTTATTTTGCGGTTAGCGATGATACATTTATTCATAATTATTTGTAGATACGAGTGTTTGTATGGCGTGACAGAACAAGAGTCGTACCATTTACTCAGTGGACATGCTCTTTTACATGGTATGGCAGAGGCTGATAAAGATTCTGCTTTGAGGTTTTACTTTCAATCGAGGTTTGAATATCGTCCGGACCTAGCACTTGCCAGCACTGTCAGAGAGTAAGTTAAAAAAAAAGAAATAAATGTAATTTTTAAATCATATTTACTAATTTTGAGACTAAGCCATACCTGCGTATCAATATCAATATTGCAAAAATTATGTTATGACGTATTTTTCTGTATTGTATATTATTATTGTATCAACTTTGCTCGTAGCTCCTTGCATTTTATAAATATTTCGGTAATATATGATGTTTTTCTTTTAGTCAACAATACAAGAGAACAATATTATAAAATTAAAATATGTTTAATATTTTGAAAATAATTTTAATTATTTTTTTAACCGTAAACATTTTCGGGGTAGAACGCAAAAAACATTATATCCAGCCGACTTATATTGTTCACTCTTTCTCATACTTCGATCAATATGTAATAAGATTTTACATATGAAAAGCGCCATATGTCAAAAATATGACCACATTTAAGCTTTGGTACCTACTTATTATCTACTGTTTCTGAATTTATCTACGGTTACGAGATTTTACCATGCATTTAATAGTACCTTAGAAAAAAATTGATGTAAGTATGAGTAAAATACGCGAGTAATTATTCTTTCAGTAATGAAATGTATTATACATATTTGAAAATTAATCAAACGTAATAAAAAGCATTTTAACAATAAGAAAATTTAATAAAGCACACACAAAAAAACAAATTTTTGTTTCGTAAGAATAGAATATTTTTAACTCTAAAGTTTTCATCTGTCAGACGGATCTAGTAATATGTCATTTTTTTTGAGACGTCTTTTTATGGCTATTTTACCTTCAATATGAATTGGAATTTGTTTGTAGAACACGAACGCGCTTACCATAAAAGCTCATCCCAAATATAGAAACAGTCACTCAAATTCACTAGCAAGCTCATTAATAAAAGAGAACTATCGACGTAGGATGAACGGAAAAGCGCCACTTTATTTATCAATTTTCCTGATAAAGATTGAAATACCATTATTTATGAGAAATTATTTATAAGTAAATAGTTAAGATTATATCATCATCAATAAAATATAGTTAATATTATAACGAATGGGAAAACAACTATTGAGTTATTTTTCCAACATATCCATTTAGTATACAATGTCCCTTTACGGCTGACAATTGTAAATTCCTCAAATTTATTCAATGTCCTTAAGTGGACAGTTGTAAATAAAATAAAGAATAAAAAAACATAGATTATTATCTTGCTTGTGATATCTATTCAAAAAATTGGCTTATTTGTATTAAAGTAGGGCTCGCCCGTAGGTAAGCGGTTAAGAGCGACGGGACTTGTTTGAGAGGTCCCGGGTTCGATGCCCACTTCGAGCAGCCTGTTGTCAGGCAACAGTGACAACGATTTTTACTTGGAAATATCAATAGCAATATGTTTCCAAGTGAAAATAACCCTCACCCGGCATTGTTGCACAATACTTGCCCTATTACAGAGATTGTAGTAAAAATTTATCATACAGAGATGTGACAACTGTTTAGGTTGCCATCTGTAATTAAACAAACGTAGTTTGTAAGATATTAATCACAACAGCTCATAGAACCCATAAGTTCTGATCGCTGTTCAAATAAAATTATTAAAAATAAATTTGTATTAAAGTATCTAAAATCAGTTAACCTTTATATATTTCAGGTATTCTTCTATAAATCATGACATCGATGCATCGCCTCTTCGATCTCTGGCCACTGCCCATCGAGACGTGTTACTGGACATATTGAGCGACGCCAGGGTGATCGCTCCGCTTGTACTCACTGGTCACTATCACTCCCGAGTTAATGCCCAATCTTACATGTACGTGTTCGCCCACAACAGCCAATATGGGCCGTACGCGGATGTGAGTATAATGGACATATTGGTATATATATATATATATATATATATATATATAATATATATATATATATATATATATATATATATATATATATATATATATATATATATATATATATATATATATATATATATATATATATATACCAATACATACATACATACATACAAATACATTATGGCGGGTCAATTTGTATGGGTAAAAAAACCTGACCTCACTTAGAAGTCCCCATATAAAAATTGTATTATTTTTGGTACTTCAATATGACAAAAATCAGCTATATATTTTTCATTATAAAATCTATTCAATTATACCATATGAATAAAACTATGTAAAACATATAAATTCTTGCTTGAAGTTTATTAACTTCCCGTAGGGCAAGTTATAGTAATCGCAAAAAAATTGAAAATGAAAATTTTTATATATCTTTACGTTTCAGAGGTTTCTGAATATTTTGGCATACCTTAGAAAAAATGGATGTATGTGTGTGTGTGTGTGTGTGTATGTGTGTGTGTATGTGTGTGTGTATGTATGTACGTGTGTGTATGTATGTGCGGATACAAATTTTCGTCGACGATTTCGGGAACACTGATCAACCGATTTTAATAATTCAAAAAACATTCGATTCGTATTGATAAGGAGACGTGCTGATTAGTTTTTGGCGAAGGCAGGTCTAGCCGTTCCGAAGATACGGGGCAAAAAGTGCCGAAAACGGTAACTCAGTTTTTAAGAGAACGGAGCGTCCGATTTGAATAATTCAAAAAACATTTCACTTGTATTGACAAGATGAAGAATCGATAAAATTTTCATGAAGGTAGGTCTAGCGGTTTCGGAGATATGGAGAAAAAAGTAAAAAAATGAGCCATTTGGCGGTCAAAAATGATCATTAGACATATGCACATTAAATTATCAGATATTTTATAGAGATTTTAACAATAAGTATACATATTGTTGACATTCCTATGGGTTCCGTACCAATGCTTATGCGTTAGACAGCGACGCGGCGCTTACGCGCTTTATATTTTGTCCCTATGCAGTTAAAGCAGTACGATTGCTTTGAAAAAAAAGTTCAGATCTTTCACAATATGTCAAAATAAAGAAAAAAAATTTTTTCAAAAAAAAAAAATTAAAAAAAAAATTTTTAAAAAAAAAATTTTTTTTTCAAAAAGTAATTTTTTGTCCAATTTATAGTTTCTCAAAAATCTTATTTTTTCAAAGTATTTTTTTTTTTCAAAAATGTTAATCGTTTTTAAAAAAATAATAATTTTTGGTACGGGAAGTTCCAGCAATTTGCCTTAAGGCACGATGCCTTAATTACCTTAAGACAGAATTCCACTTACAGCTAGTTTTGGTTTCAACTCCGGAAAATTTCGCACGGCTCTCTAATGTCGGCGCCATAATAGCCTCTAGCTAGCACAGAAGCGCAGGGACAAAATGCATTGGAAAAATTGAAACAAAAAATTTTATTTATTTTAAGAAAAGTTTTTTGTGGATGTATGAATTAATATCCGAAAAAAATGGTTTTAAAAAAAAACGTTTTTTTGTAGAGTAAAATATCAAAAACGATGTTGTTTTTGCAATTTTTGTATGGGAGACCTCTAAGGGGAAGGGTTGAACGATGGGAATGGTGGATCGGCCTTTCGAAGTTAGTGGGGGTTGGTCATACATTTCGACGAGATTGGGGCACTCTAAATGGGCCAAAACGGAATTTTTCAAAATTCAAACCTTATCTTTGGGTCAATGCACGGGACATAAGAATTTATTCTAGAAGTATGGCTTCTTCAGCAAAGTATCTTATTTTCTTTCCTAGTATCTGCAAATCATATGTGCTTAAGCAACTTCTAAATCGACCCTCCTCAATATACATATATGCACAGACTATTAAGAGACATTTGTATGTTGCGTGCTTTGCAGTGAGTAAACTATTCATATATTTTTTGTTAGCTGCTCCTTTTACTTATGCACAAAATCTGGAATCAGTTAGTTATTTTCATACTAAACATTTTATACTAGAAATATTATATATATATATATATATATATATATATATATATATATGTTGAAAGTGTTTAAATTTGACGTTGAAATGTATGATTAATTTCTTGGAGAGCGTAATATCAAGTAAAAAATATAATATTTTTACTTGATGGCTTGATAATAATATTTTTTACTTGATGTTACGCCCTCCAAGATATTAATCATATTATATATATATATATATATATATATATATATATATATATATGTACGTATGTGTGTGTACAGAATTTGATTGTCCACATACATAACTTTATTAAAAGATGGGCATATACTTGTGCATTGTATTAAAAAAGTAACGTCCGCTATAACTTTTAATTCAAATATAATATTCTAAATCTTAAAATCAGGATCTAGAAGTGACAATAGCACATTATTCCTCATTCTGTTCTCTTTATTCAGGTTAATCTATACCAGTAATTTTCAACGTAGGGCGCATAGGATGGAAATTTTTAGTTTAGGGGGGGACAAATTAAAAAATAACATGGCTTTGAAAACTGATACTTTCGATATTTTAGATATTTAATACCAAAATGAATATTCCAATAGAAATCAGAATAATTATAAATAAAATCTATATGGCATTTGCATTTCTTTTACGATAATAAGCACAAAATAATCTAGTGGTAATAAACTATTTGTAAGGATAGGAATTGATTAATCTCGGTATGATAGGTAATAGTTATATTATCTGTGGGAGATATTATATATGCAGTAATCTGTGATGTATACAATTTTAGTTCTCAAAATTATAAAATAAAAATTTAACGTTTTGTATTAAACGTCAATATATTTATATGAATAATAACATGACCTTTTCGAGGCAGATGTCACCTAGAATTAACTCAGACAACTTCGAGTACTTTTCAGGATTTCATTGTATATTACATATAGGTCATATTATTATAATTCATTGTATATTTTAAGTGTATATTTAATGGTTTCCAAAAAATATAGTATACTATAATAGTATGATAGATAATAGTAATGATTATCTACCATATCATTAGATTGAGTCTTATATTACGTATTGTAATAAATCTTGAGTACTTTTATATGAAAATAAATACTTGTGAGTATAAATAAATGCAATTAATTGCAAAATAAATATAACTAAACTTATTAATAGATATACATTATGTACTCAATGATTCCCTCATACTTGTACAATTTAATGTATAGACTAGTTGTATATAATATAATTGTAATTGTTGTAACTAATATATAATTTATTAGTTCACTAGTTTATAATTTTCTTATTATTAGTTCGAAAAACATAGCATTTTTCTTATTTCTTATTTTCTTATTAGTTCATTAGCTTATAATTTTCTTATTATTAATTCGAAGTATATAGCATTTTTCTTACCTCATATTTTTATTTCTAATAAAATCATTTCTAATAATATTTCATATTAATAAGTTCTAATATGTTATGTTTATATACATGACAGTTGGAAAAAAGTGTTCACGGTGAAGATTTGGCTTATTTCTTTGGAGCTCCTGTGGAATATAGAGGAGGACCATTTATAACCGACTATTTACCACAGGAAGCTTTGCTCTCAGAAGTTGTGATGACATTTTTCACTAATTTTGTTAAAACAGGGTAGGTTCAAAAGTATTATGATACCAAAAAAATAATTGTGTATATAAAAGCAGAAATATTTGTCCATATAATTATAACCCATTTACTTTTATATTAATTTTTAGACTGTTAGTTTTACACAAATTTATTCTTATTAACTAATAATTATTGTTTGTTTTTGATATACGATTTTTATTATCTATGATTGCGTTTGTTGATAAAGGGAATAACCATTTAAATGTGGATTTGAATTTTTCGATAATTTATTTTTACAGAAATCCAAATGCGCCTCGGAAAACATCGTTCTTGCACATGAGCCCTCTGGATTGGAGAGAATTCGATCTGGAATGGCCTGAATACAATTCAAAAAATCAATCATATTTATTTCTTAGTAAGTACTTTGATCTTATCCTACGACATTTCAGCATTTTAATCAGTTGAATTAATCTTGTAACTTAGGTGTGCCTCCTAATATTGCTCATAAATACCGGGTGCATTACACAAAATTTTGGAACCAAGAACTTCCAGAAGCATTAATAAATGGAACATCTTACACGTCCGGGGCCGGTGATTTTGGGTCAAACAGACTTTCCTTAAATACACCTGGAGGAGGTGCTTTGGGAAGAATGATACCTGAATCTCGGGATAATAGACAAGAGGGCGGACGAGGGTATGCGAATATGAATCATAGGCCAGGTAATTTTTTCTTCGAGAAGTTAATAAATTTAAAGAGCTCGCCCGTAGGTAAGCGGTTAAGAGCGACGGAACTTGTTTCAGAGGTCCCGGGTTCGATACCCACTTCGAGCAGCCTGTTGTCAGGCAACATTGACAACGATTTTCACTTGGAAATATAAATAGCAATATGTTTCCAAGTGAAAATGGCACTCACCCGGCATTGCTGCACCATACTCGCCCTATTACAGAAATTGTAATAATGATTTATCATACAGAGATGTGACAACTCTTTGGGTTGCGATCTGTAATAAAACAAACGTAGTTTGTAAGATATTAATCACAACAGCTCATAGAACCCATAAGTTCTGATCGCTGTTCAAATAAAATTATAAAATAAAAATTTAATAAAAACTGGTCAAGCTATGATAATTAACCTAATATTTCTACTAATTTGTTTTAATAGGTTCTCCGTCTCGTGACTATGGTACATTCCGCAGATATCCCCATGAATATGATCAATCCATGAGGACGACTACCATGGATCCTTTTGTCGCCATTAAAGTCCTTACTGGTCGAGCACCAGGATTAATGGATGGACCTCCCAGATCCGACGACGAAATTGATGATCACATTGATCATAACGATTTTGAGGGCAACGAAAATATGAGCGAAGTTGGATATCAAGGTAAGAAAATCTATATTTTATTTTAAAACTTAAACAAAAGCCAAATTGATTCGGATTTTTCATGTTACAAATGTTCAAAATAATGTTAATTTTATATCTATTTATTTTGCTAGAATGTCATAAAGTATTACATGTTTTATTATACTGTTTTAAATATATAAATATATAATATTAAAATATATACATTCAATTTTAATAAGTTAAATCAATTAAAATAAATAAGTTAAAATATATAAACATTTTTAAAATTTTTGAAATTTTTTTCATGCTATATTTCCATACAAAACTTAGATTGAATTGCGCACTATCTAAAAGACAATATTAAGAGCTAAAACTTATAGAAGATTTTTTTTAATCAATTTGGAAGCATTTGAGCCCTTGGGAGCAAGGAAATTCGAAATTGTCCATATTCAGGACATTGTTTATATATATATATATATATATATATATATATATATATATATACACACACACACATATATATATATATATATATATATACACATATATATATATATATATTCAATAGATAAGTCCTGGATTTTTTCAATATATGATTGTTTCTTTTCCGAACAGTAAATCCGGGATCCAGGATTTACTGTTCGGAAAAGAAACAATCAATATATATATATATATATATATATATATATATTAACTTATATTTGAAATCAAAATAAAACAAGTGACTGAAAATACTAATTATAATATTTACCTAGTAATTTATTATTTTTTAACAATTATATTCATATACATATGTGTATGTATGTTTGACAAATCCTGTTATTTAAAAAATATAGCTTTACTTTTAGTATGATTTACATAAAGTATTCAATATATTATTTTTTTAAATAATCAGTTTTTAAATAATTTCTAAAATTATATAAAAACCTCAAAACTTAATATTAAAATTTACATTATATTAAGCTTTTATTATTGCAGCAAAATTATCTAATTTTATTGCAGAATTTAATAGTTAGAGATTAAGGTTTGCAGCTTTGGAGATCTCTATTATATTCAAAAAAAATATTAAAAAAAATACATGCAATAAATAATTAATTGCAAAACTCACGATGTTTTCACCGCATCAGATTAATTCACATATTAATTATTGTGTCATACGAATCTAATTATTCTTCAATATTATGAAAATTTATAGTATTATTATCATTATAAAATGATAATAAGTTAGAATTGATGTCAATTATTTTTTTCATAAATGGCATTTTTTTGTCAATCAAAACTTCATTAAAAAATTTATTTATGAACTTACTGTTTACTACTTTGAAATTCTACATAAGTTTATGCATTTATATTGCGTTTACTTGCAAAGAAATTATGTATAAAAATATACAGAATTATTTAAAAATAAAAAATACAATTTGGTAGGATATTAATAGGTTGTATAAAATAATAAATAATATTTTCAGGTGCATCTATGACTACAAGCGTGATTATAGCAATTGGTTTGACGGTTTTGTTGATAAATTCATTGGCCATTGCGTTGTTCTATTATCGCAAAACCAAAAGAGCAAGAAGTTCCCAATCTAGCGGTAAATTACACAATTTAAAAATTAAGCGTATGAAAAATTCTATTCACCATGTTACTTCTCTTGTTACATGGTCAATTTTTGTTTAACGAAATATTTTTAATAATAAATTTAATCAAATGTTAAATACAATTTATCTATTATTCTATAATATTTTTCAGTAAATCGAATTTTGATAAAATTAGATTGGTTATAGAAAACCTGTTTTGAACTATAGAAATATAAAAAAACTAGTATACATATTACCAAAAAATATTATCTATAGGTCAGTTGCCTCCCAGAACTTACAGCACATCACCACCACGTGCTACCACAATCGATTTTCTTGAAGAAAACTCGTACGGAAATCCCACAGTTAATCGAAGCAATAATCAAAGAACTGGTAAATAAATATATTAACTAAAATTTTACTAAAATTCAAAATTTTTCTCAATGGTATGTTTTGTCTTACATCATACTAACCGAGATATTTTATTATGAAGTAGGTTTCGCAAGCATTTTATCGACAAGTCAACCGAGTAACGGAGAGTCTAAAGCTCGTAAATTTTTCCGCAATTTTTTAACAAGAAACAGCAGTAATAATGATGGAGCAAGCAATGGTAATGGATTTTTTTCAAGTAGTGCTAGCAAATCCTCGTCGAAACGAAGATCACAGTCGGCAACGGTTAGTAAAAATTTAAATATATTAATTTTTGAAAAAATGAAATTATAATTACTATTTAGTTAACGTTTAGTGTTTATAAAAAATTGTTGGATGTATCTTCTCTGATTGTGAGTTATTTTCGGTTATACATCTTACAGTAGGGTCACACTTATTTCATTCAACATAGTTCTACAAGTGTATTAGCTATTATCGGTTGCATGTTTTATTTTATATATCATGGTCTTATAGAACTTACTGAAATATTACGGCCTTACGACAAGTAGTTTAACTTTAAAAATTTATTAAAGTTTGAGAGCCTTATACTATATGATTATATACACTATTGGTGTGAAGTCTGTGCAAAAAAATTAACTAAACTTTTTTTCCATAAGCTTTTGTAGTATATTTAAGTAGCTAATATGCCATAATATTCAATATACATTTTTTGTTTTTTTATTTTCTATAGGTAAAACCAAAAACTGAGAAACATTCCCGAGTAAGAGACTGGATACAACAAGAAATTGTTCATAGATGTAGTCCTAAAGAAAGAAGGAAGGATAGTGTCAATCCTACACCAATAATACAACTTAAGGTAATTTTAAAACATTGGTAATTAAGAATTATATTTTTTTTATTTATAGGCAACTATCAGAATATAAAGTATTCTATAATCTATCGTGATTAAATAGATATATTGTTATTATTACTTATACTCATATTATTAACATCCCGTGGGGCAAAGTAATCGCAAAAAATCGAAAATGAAAATGTTTATATATCTTTACGTTTCAAAGGTTTCTGAATATTTTGGCATTCCTTCGAAAAAGTGGATGTATGTGTGTGTATGTGTTTGTGTGAGTGTGTATGTGTGCGTGTGTGTGGATACAAATTTTCGTCGACGATTTTGGGAAAATAGATCAACCGATTTTAATTATTTAAAAAACATTCGATTCCTATTATCAAGGAGAGGTGCTGATTAGTTTTTGGCCGTTTCAAAGATACGGGGCAACAGGGGCCAAAAAGGTAATTCAGTTTTTAAGAGAACGGAGCGTCCGATTTTAATAATTCAAATAACATTTTACTTGTATTGACAAGATGAAGAACTGATTAAATTTTTTGGAAGTCAGGTCTAGCGGTTATGGAATCTCAATAAAAATAATTTAAAAAAATGTCATTTAATGCTCAAAAATGTTTATTGGGCATATGCACATCAAATTATCAAATATTTTATAGAGATTTTAATAATGTGTACACATTTTGTATAATTTTTTTTGTGTTCTGTACCAATATTTTTAACTACGATACGGGAAGTTCCAGAAATTTGCTTTAAGGCACAATGCCATGCACACAACTAATTATATTTATTAGTACACTATTTTGTGCCCTTACGTCATTGTATGAATCATGCATATTTCTGTGATCTTAAATATAGGTAATTTAGCAATAACAAACGTTGATATTACATTATTATACATATTCTAATATATATTCCTATGGATTAATTATAATATTTTTATTTTTGATTCAAATTAGCTCCAAACTTCGAAGCTAAAATATATGAAACTTTACTACACAACTACAACACATTTTATAAATTTAACAGCATCCAATACAAATTATGCAAAAAAATATTATATAAAACAAATGTATAATATATTGTGACGGATTAGAAAGGGGTTGATGCCCCCTTTCTTAGGGTATATGCAACGACTACCAAGTATTACATCTAGCGTTGCATCCCCAACGAAAGGGTTACACCAACTCCTTAACCCGACTTCCTTAACCCGACTTCTTTAAACACCCTGTAATTACCTGTGGAAAAGCCAACTAACTACGCGAATGAAACAGAATGTACTTTTAGCTTATTTAATTATTACTAATCATTACAGGTGTAACGGCATGACAATACCTACGTACTGTCATGCCCTTTGCCTAAAACCTAACGTACTCACAAATCTTTATTAATTACTAACGTAAAACGGTATCAACGGAGTAACGCTAACGACGGAACGGAGGACGGAGGGAATAGCTTTTAAAACAATAATACATCTGACCTTTGCTGGAACGGGTTCTCCTCTCCTGGCACAACACACACACCACTATACACAACGCGGGTCCAGCGCCTGGCGCTTGGACCCACTGACCTCTTCAGAGGATGATACAATTCTTAATGCTATTTTTCAACCCCAGACTGGACCTTATATTGGCATCCCTATTGGGCGTGGTGGGGGAGCGTCATTGCACTGGTGGTTATGCAACCCTTTTGACGACAATACCGATTGTCGTTACACGCCCCCCTGTCACAGTAGAGTCGGCCTCGGCTCTTAAATTCAAAGTTGAAATTATTACCCTCTCCTGGTTTTTTCCGGGTTGTTCCGGTGTTTTTCGTAGGGTCCTGTTTTGCCCTTTGGTCCTCGTCTTTGGGTTGGCTAGTTTAACTTAGTTTGCTTCAAGGCTTCAAGTGTGAGCCTTGGCTACTGTACGATGATTGTAGTTGTGGTTGTGTGCTGGCCATCGTTCAGGTGTTGTGGTTCCGGTCAGATATTCCTAGAATCCTGGTAAGCTATTCCCCCTTTGATTACAAACTCAAAACACGTAGCAGCTAGTAAACATAAACTTACATATACACAAGTCTGATAAAAAAAATACATCAACATCATTAATACAAAAAAAACGAAAACAAAATCCTTCAGTAACACAAAAATTACAATACAAAAATAAGTCCGTTTGCTTAAGACTATCTTAACCTATTTCGTTCTCAAAGAAACCGTGTTGGGAAAAACTGTACTCAGCAAATTCAGAAAAAAAAGGAAAAACAAGACTAGACTCAGAAAAAAAAGTAGTTATATAACACAGACTAACAAAAGACAAAAACTTAATAAAAAAAATATTCGAAGTACAATCGTTTTTCGTAACACGTTTCCTTGAAACACAATCTTATCCTATGTGCGTGTGCTGTCACCTATTTTCTTGGTTGTAGTATTAGAATTAATGGAATAACCGTAGCCCGAATTATAAATCAGTTCGCCAGAAATCATGAACCCGATGATATGGACAATCTTTTACTGTGTAACGCGCGGAAAAACTTTGACAAGAAAAAAAAACGAAACTAATATGACAATAAACAAGAAACAAAAATACTCCTCAATTTACAAAATACAATTATTTAAATAACTAGTTTACTTTTACGGACGCGACGTTTACCGTAATTCAGCCTCTACTGGTGTGATTGCCCCCCAAATACAAGACCACAGATGGGGGCTAGGATCTAGTTTTCCTTCATTGCTCCCCCCGCAGAGCCCCATACCAATAATAATATCTCTAGACCGACCGTCTATGCCCACCCAAAAACAAATGGCACTTACACTTAACACCTATGTAAGCGTGACACACCTGGGGTTCCTCAGCCCGGCACAAAAGTACCCCAAATTGCCTCCTTGACGGGAGATGGCGTGCTGCGACCTATGTCGCCATCCCGGTCTTCGCTGAAGGTACCTTCACAAACATATTCCATAATAATCCATAATACATAATAATTCACATAATAATTCGACGGCTGCGGGGTTGATTAAGGGCGGTTTCCCCGATTGAAACCGTACGCGTCCATCGATTCGGACATCTCAATGGTCCTCGCTCGTGGACTACTGGGCCCAGCTTTCAACTCACATATATAACCATAAAACAAAAACGTAAATCCGATATGGCGTCCCGATATAAGCCTGCAGACTTATATTTATGCTATCTATATGTCGACTTATTCTCTACAAACGAAAATCCCAATATAACTTCTTAAATGTCTTCTTAAACTCTAACACTTAATTTTACGACTTATCTAAGGGGGGGGGGAATCTTGAAATTAAACCTATTACTATAATTATGTTTAATTATTTACATATGTACATCTATATATAAGTTCTTATCTATATTAAAAAAACGAAGAGAAAAGTGAAAGAAATATTTTTTCCTTTCTTTCTTCTTTTATTCCACTAACGTGGACCGTGTCGTATCTGTAATTATTTCAAACTTTACGCTCAATCTTATAATTAAGGTCTGATAATTTGCCAACTATTTTATAAGGCCCGTGCAATGGATGTTGTGGTTAGTCTGATTGGCCTTATCTACGAACTTCGGTGTTCCCTAACACCCACTGGCCTACTATAAAATTTGGCATTTTTGTGGAGCTCTCACGATATTTTGTAGTACTCGTTCGCGACTCGAGTCCAAACTTTTTACCGCGAGTGCCCTATCGCATGCCTCGGCCCTCCTCGACTTAGCGCTACGTCGCTCGGTAGCCGGGCTGTCTACGGGCTATTCTTATAAAAAAGTAAAAATAAAGAAAAAAAAATATTAAAAATAAATAATTAAAAAAACATGGTAAAGGCTACGACGCGATCCATAAATTTCTAAATCTATTTATATAAGTATAATTAACCTCAAATCCAAATATCAACTTCTCCCTATCTGAAAATACCCATTCTCGCTACACTCGATTACTACTTTCTTCATTATTTCCATTTGCCATATCGGATCCCTTAATCTGGATTGGGCGGTCAAAAACACGAGCCAATAACTATTGACGAGACAGAATTAAAGTATTTTCAATAAAAATAAAATCGTAATATGTCCATATAAAAGGGCGTCACGAAAATTAAACAAAACGCCGACGGTATAGACGCGGTAATACACTACAAACGTTTGTTTGGTTTGATTTACGGTAACATTATCAGTGAACGAAAAAACATACTACGAAAATAATACATAAACGATTTGGGCACCTTAACATATTCAACATTTCAACTAACAATTGCCTTCAATACTCTCATTACCTTGTTCAACGCCTTGTAACATAGGCCATAAACTCTATCCGTAAACCAAACCAAACCTTTCGCGAAGCACGGCAAAACAAACACAACGACAAATATATAAATGTAGAAAAAAAACGAAATTCTAGTATATTAAAAATGGCGAACAAAGTGGATAATGCAATAATGAAACGTAAGATAAAAAAAGTAAAAGTAACGAAGTTACGCGTATGATATAAAATTAATTTATTAAGAAATAGTAAAATATTAAAAATAGTAAAATGCAACATAAAACTTAGTATAAAAAAAAGAAATTAGTATGATCAACGAAATAATATAGTTCTTAAAAAGCGAAAAAAAAAAACGAGAGCGAAAAAAATACCTTTAGCCGTTCACGTATCATTCCGAACAATACATGAACGTTCATCTAATTGCCGAACTACAAATACGTATATTGCAAATCCGGGTTCTACCTTTGCAATTGTCTCTGTGTTCGTAGAAATACGACTTTTCGAAGGGAAATGTCACCTGCCCACCCGCTCTATTTAACCAAGGTTTTCTAGGCCTTTGGTTTCCAAGCCACATAATCGTCGGTCGAACTGATCGCCTTAGCTGCCATTATGAATTATGGTGAAAAGTCGTATCCTATTATTAATTAATAAATAAGATCAATTAGATGAAGCCGCGAATTGAGCACTAAGCAATGACGTTCCGGCGGGAATGAGAACGCCATTAATACGCGTAAGAAAAAAACGAAAGAAAAAAAATAGAAAAGTACAATATTAAAATCGATAAAACTAAATTCATTATTGCATCACCTTACTGAAAAAACACGAAAATACACGACATTAAAATATTAAAAAAACGAATAAAAAACATACTAATACTACAAACCAATTACATAATACAAATGTATTACACAACCCTCCAGCTGGTCAGATACAATTAGCATGTCTATGATGCAATGATTAAAAAAAAATTACAATAAACTCGAAAATAACATTAACATCTTGGTTCGGCACTTTCTGCCTGCTAATACATTTTTTTTTTAAACTCTTTGCGTTCTCTACGCAATTTTTTTCCACATACGCGGCCTTTGCGCCCCTTGTTACCGCGCGTTTCCTCGAAAATTCACTTCATTTTCAAATCATAGACATGCTAGCTACTATTCCCTCCGTGAACAACAATAAAAACACAGGAAAAGTTAAGCAAACAAATATACTCCATTTTAAAAATATTTGCTAACTCTTTGGTTAATTCTCGACGATACAAAACTCAACTAATTTCACTCGCAATGATAAAAAAAACAAGACTTATGCCAATGTTGGATTATAAAACCCATATTTAAATTATATAAAACAAAACTAATCCTAATTATCCTAAACCTATCAAAATCCTAACTAAAATGTTACTAACTTATTAAGAAAGTACAAATAACAAGAGAAAAAAAATCAATCTTTACTAGCCTAATAATTATGTAATATTTTAAGTAATCCTATACCTAATAAAATCTTAACTAAAAATATGAAAATCTTCCTAACTTATTGAGAAAATACAAACTCGCACAATAATAAAAAGTATCAATCTTACTGATACTAAATACTAATAGATACTAAATCTATCTATACCTATCATGTTCTAAGTAATTCTGTCTCATTCGCGAATCATCTCGAAAAAAATATGTAATTACAGGGCTCATCAAACTTCGCGAACGAGATTAACGAAACACAAACAAAAGGACAATCAATAAAAAATAAATAAAATCAACTCAATACTATTTGCGGTTATCTGTACTTTTAATTATAATTTTATTATTAGTATAAAAAAAAGAATATACGAAAAGTGAAAGTTTTTTTTTGAATATGGATTATTTCAAGTATGCGACTGGCGCCGCAGACTGTGCAAAAAAAAACTTAACGGTTCTGTCGCGTTGCGTACGCCACTACGGCACCCCGTCGATAGGGTCAAAAATTGTCAAGTGCTGAGGCATAACAGAAACGTTGGGATTGTCAAAAAAAGACAATATATTTAAGATCTGTATATAAACATATCAATGAAAAAAATACTAGGGATTACTGAAACATAATATTTGCCTATTAACTGTTTTCGAAGACAGAAAAAATACGATTTGTGTGTGGCATAGGGTCAAGTGTACGGAACTTGAGATTTACGAAGAAAACGAAATATATTTTGAGGGGCAATGTGTTTCAAATCTTTCGAACTAGCCTATCAAAACAAAATACTTGAAACGACTCGAAAACTGTTTGACGATTTATAAGTGGCTTTACAGAAATTGAAATTGATATGAATGACCGAGTTTTTTTTATATATATATACCCAGGGGGAACAAAATGGAACGAACGCAACAATTAAAATAAATCCAAATTTTAAAATAAAATTAGCTACATTTTTTGTAATATTATATTTAAAGAAAAAGAAAAAAAAATAGAATGCACACACACAACAATTAAATTAAATCTGATTTTGAAATAAAAATAATACTTTTAATATTTTTTGTAATATTATAGACTAAATAGGTTAAATAAATATAGGTTTAATAATTTTTAAGTAAGTTGCGTAACTTTAAATTCAATAACTTTATATACTTTTTAGAACTAAACTTAATAAATATTAGGTGACAATTATAATATTGACGCAAACCGCAGCCAAAACAATAGATTTGGTTAAATAAAATTAAACTAGATTATTACATATTCCATACTCAAAACATTAAACAAATAAAAATCCCTTATATTTTCAACGTAGTGAAATTCTACTAACTAAAACTACCACGTCCCACGCGAAAAGAACACAATAAAATACACAGATAAACCAAATAGTAATACACATAAAGAAACAATTATAATTTCACAATATTTACGCAATATTCAAATTTTAAAAATTTACTATAACTTTACCGAAAAACGTACTATTACAAAAAAACATCTATCATGAAAATTAACGTAACTTATACACGTAACTAGTGGGAGCGACTCGCTTAGCTTTTAATAAAAATAATTAATTATTACAATTATTAAAAATTTGTGAGGGGGGTTTATGGGGGGATCGAATGCGTTTTCACCATTGTGACGAGAAAGGGGTGATGCTACCTTTCTTAGGGGATATGCAACGACTTCCATTATTACGTCTTAGCGTTGCATTCCCATTAAGAAAGGGGTTACACCAACCCCTTAACCCGACTTCTATAACTACCCTGTAATTACCTGTGGAAAAGCCAACTAACTACGCGAATGAAACAGAATGTACTTTTAGCTTATTTAATCATTACTAATTATTACAGGTGTAACGGCATGACAATACCTACGTACTGTCATGCCCTTTGCCTAAAACCTAACGTACTCACAAAATCTTTATTAATTACTAACGTAAAACGGTATCAACGGAGTAGTAACGCTAACGACGGAACGGAGGACGGAGGGAATAGCTTTTAAAACAATAATACATCTGACCTTTGCTGGAACGGGTTCTCCTCTCCTGGCACAACACACACACCACTATAACAAACGCGGGTCCAGCGCCTGGCGCTTGGACCCACTGACTCTTCAGAGGATGATACAATTTTAATGCTATTTTTCAACCCAGACTGGACTTATATTTGCATCCCTATTGGGCGTGGTGGGGGAGCGTCATTGCACTGGTGGTTATGCAACCCTTTTGACGACAATACCGATTGTCGTTACAAT
>NW_020537646.1:31321255-31351431 GCF_003426905.1 Ctenocephalides felis
GACTAAACCGAACTAAAAATTAATCATATTCTTTTATTCTTATATAACTAGAATTTAGTTATATCATTGTTATATATACTAGCTGGCCCGGCAAATGACGTTTAGCCTTAAAAAATATTTTAGTACAAAAAATAACTGATTTTGAATATAGAAGTATGTAGATATAAGATATAGAAGTACATATATGGAAATATAAGTGAAAAGGGGAGCTAAAACAAATTCAATAAATGGTTCACCCACTGCAACGCATGCTATATATAAATGCTTCTGGGATGTATTAATAGTATTCGGATATTCAAGGTTTTTATATATTATTATCGCGCTTTTCATTACTTGATCAATTTTGGAAATGCGAAGCAAAATCCCAATATTTATTATTGTATTAGGTTGTGGCACGTCTAAAAAATTGAGTGAGGCTCCAAAAATTTGCAGTTTTCCATAGACTTGTACAGTGCCTAGTTTCCTTTCAAAAACTGATGTGTTTTTTGGTCATAATATTTTTGATCTTTCTGCAAGACATTTAAGAACTATGTTCTATACGCACATGAGAACATATTTGTACAAGGGAATTATCCTGCAAATCAAAAATCTGATTAAAATTTAACGTAGCTAATTAATTTTCTAAACACTAGAATGTAAATAAATGGAAACAGTGTTAGAATTGGATAACCTTTGATAAAAATAAATAGTTTTAGAATACTAATTATTTGATCATTAAAATGCCTTTCACGAAATAGGTTTGTTGTAAAATATTGAAAATTTAGAGTTGTATATGAATGAAGTATAGGTCATATGACTCAAAAGAAGCTCGTAGCTCTATATATTATATATTAACTTTGTTCATTTCTAATCGCTCGTTTATTGTCTCTAAATACACTCTGTACAATATTCATCTCTATGTCACTTTTTGTCTCTCACAATATAATTTCTACTCACACTACACACACATATTATTCAGTTGTTATTCTATCCATGTGTCATGCTATTTACGTCAATATATATTGTAATATTTACTTTCTGTTGAATATTAGAATAAAATTTAAAGAATTTCTATAATGCTATGCTTCCCTAAATGTATGGTTGTTATTTCCTTATATTCTTTACAAAGCAACTTCTACCCCAGTGTTATTATTATGAAAAACTTGCTTTCAGCTGCAATCAATAATCGTTTTTGAGATTTTAACTTTAACCTCTTTCCGCAACGATGAACTTGGAATATTCTAAGCGTATAATATCCAAGCACCTATATGGGAAAAGAATGCATGAATCGCGATATTCTTAACACGCGCGAATAAAAAATCCATTTAATATATTGTGTAAGTTTTAGAAAGGTCCGTACTAGGGAGTACAATGCAGGTATACCGTCTAAATTTTCCTTACGAATACGGTATTTTTGGTATTGAAACAAAAGCGCTAGATAATGCATTTTACACTTGAATTTCAGTGTTTCGGAATTATTGAACTTTAAATCTCATAATCGCTTGAAGCAGATGTCTAAGGTTGTTCTATTGTATAAACCTCCCCTTAGAAGTACATATAAAAATTGCATCATTTTTGTATGCACTTCAACGTGACAAAAATCAGCGATTTATTTTTATTAAAAAATTCATTTAATCATAACATATGTAAATAAAACTATGTAAACTTATAAATTATTGCTTGAAGTCTTTTTTAGTATCAAGCCTGAAAAGTTTCGCACGGCTCTCTAATGTCGGCAGACCTCTAAGGAGAGGGTGAACGATGGACATGGGATGATTGGACTAAGTTAGAGAGGGGTTGGTCATACATTTAGACGTGATTGGGGCACTCTAAATGTGCCGAAACGGAATTTTTCAAAACTCAAACTTCATGTTTAGGTCAATGCACGGGACATTAGAATTCATTTTAGAGGTATGTTTTTTCAGCAAAGTATCTTATTTTGATCTCTAGTATCCGAAAATCATATGTGCCCAAGCAACTTTTAAATTGACCTGCCTTAATATATATATATATTAGGGTGGTCCTTAATATGGACATTTTCGAATTTCCTTGCCCCAACAGCTCAAATGGTTCCAAATTGATAGAAAACAATTCTCTGAAAGTTTTAGCTCTTAATATTGTCTTTTAGATAGAGCGCAATTCAATCAAAGTTTTGTATAGAAATAGCATGAAAAAATTTACAAAAATTTTGTAGAGCGTCGAATTTTCAATAAAAAATGTCACGAATTTTCACTTTTAATCCACTTATCGCTAAGTTATACCTAAAATTTTTTTTTAAATTTTCAAAATTTTTCCATGCTATTTTCATACGAAGTTTGATTGAATTGCGCTCTTCTAAAAGAAAATATTAAGAGCTAAAGCTTTGAGAGAATTGTTTCTTATCAATTTGGAACTATTTGAGCCCTTGGGAGCAAGGAAATTCGAAAATGTCCATATTAAGAAATACCCTAATATATATATATATAATATATATATATTATAAATCTCGTTTGAGAAAAGTGCATTATTCAATTAAAACTGACAGTTTGCCATTTCTCAATTACAAAGTTTTACGCACGACTGGAAATTATAAATGCTTTTTTAACGCTAGGTTGAAGTTTGCGAATGATTTAGGTATTGAAGAAAGCTAAAAACGACGAGAAGAATTTTTCGTAGTATTCTGGAAACATTCACATTTACATGATAGTCGAATAAAAATTTACATAAAATTGCATAGGAATTGCACCGTAATTTGAATATATGTGCTTTTATTACGGTGATGTTTGAATCAGATTTAAATCACATTTGTAAGAATCATGGTAATATGTTGGTTAACTAGGAATATAAAATATTATTTTGCATCCTATTAATATGTTAAATTTAAATTTGGGTATCAAGAAATACAGCACGATATAAAAATAAACTAGTGGGGCGCATGGTATCGTGCCTTAAGGCAAATTGCTGGAACTTCCTGTACCAAAAATTATTTTTCTTGAAAAGACTAACATTTTTGAAAAAAATTTACTCAGAAAAAAATATTTTTTTGAAAAGATTATCATTTTTGAAAAAAAAAATACTCAGAAAAAATTAGGCTACAGTTGCCTTTGCCAAAACTAATCACACCGTCTCTTATCAATACGAATCGAATGTTTTTAAATTATTTCAAATCGCTTCATCCGTGTTCCCGAAATCGTCGACGAACATTTGTATTCGAACACACACACATACACGCACACACACATGCATCCATTTTTTCTAAGGTATGCCAAAATGTTCAGAAGGTTTTGAAACGTAAAGATATATGAAATATGAAAATTTTCATTTTCGATTTGTTTGCGATTACTATAACTTGCTCTACGGGAAGTTAATAATTAATTTTGTTATCTAGGATTGAATAAAGAACATTAATCTTACACTATTTTAAATAATTGTGTAGAATGAATATAATATTCTTTCAAGGCGTACATTTGAAAGTACCCTAAACCTAAAACCAGTTACAAATGATTCCCAAATATTAGCAAACTTTTATATCCGTGCAATATTTTGGTATTTTCTGGCGCACCTATTTTGATTCATGTATCCAATATCGAATACTATTTATATTATAACTTTCCATCGATAAATAATAAATAATAGTTGCAGCGTAAAACTAATAACATTATCTTCAAAGCGGACAAACAAAACAACGAGATATCCATTAGTTCGCCGATGGATTATCAGAAAGCAATTCTTTGGCGTTTATACACATACCGTTTAGGGAAATACGGGGTAAAATGATCCATTGTAATAATAATAATAATATATACAGGGTGTTTCAGACAATGTAAGCCGAAATGGGGTGATGGTATTGATCGTAATTATCATAACATAAATTAGAAAAAAAATCATGTGGTTTGAAAATTTTGAGCTTTCAAGTGCAACCTAGAGCTTTGATTGAACTGTGTCAATTTCATCAATTTGTTTTTACAAACTTTGGATCTGCAACCGTAAATAACATTTCTACGATCACAGCCAGAAATAGCACAATAGCTCACAATATATTCGTAAAATTTGAACATTTGCGTTTTTATTTTGGACTGTGGTCATAGAAATTCTAATTACAATTAAATACTATTATTTAATTAATTAAAATTAACATCAACCAATTATTAAAACACCTCATCAAAGCTCTAGGTTAAGCACTTCATATCCCATAATTTTCTACATGAGATTTTTTTCTAATTTTGTTCATGATAGTTATGATCAATACTATCACTCGGTTTGGGCTTGACGTTAGCCCACCCTGTATATATACTTTCCACATAATTTTTTCATCTGCCTTATTAATCATTCATAAGTTTACTATATGTAAAATGAAATTACGTTAACACTTACGGGACCGCAACGATTTCAAAACAATCTACTTAAGTGTACCGGCTGTAAACTTGATTTCATTGTGTATGTTATGCAATTTGTTTGATAAAAAAAATTTGTGGTCATTGAAGGACATACATTTATAATATTAATTTATTTTTGATCATTTTATAAAGAATGGCAGCGTTCAAAACAATTTCTAAAATGCATAGCTGGTTGATTTTGACATGTTTTACAATAAAAAGCGCTCGGTTGTTTTAAATATAAAAAAAAGACTATATAGCAAAGAAAAAGGCTAATAATATTACTAAAATAACTTAAAATTATTTTCAAAAAACAACACTGTTTATCACTGCTATATGTAACTTATTCAACTTTTCGATGCAAACTGAGTCATTGTTTATAAAATAGCCTGTGCCTCACAGAGTATGTTTGTCCACTCAGGTGGACAGCCGTCCCCAAAGAATTAAATATCTTTCGGTGCGTTTTTCGTAAATAATGCAAGTTTGCACAAAAATAGGTTTCATAGTCTTAAGTTAACGAATATCTTAAAATATTACCGTCTGAAATTATGAAAAAAATCATTTAAGTTTTGTCAAAGTTGTAATGATACCTTAACTAAGATGCTAAAACTCCAGCTCAATTTTGGATCACGTCTATTAGTGACACGTATTGGAAAGATTTTGCAATATACCTTAAAGCAAGATGCCACGTACATCTATTTTGTAAAGGTTTTTGGTATGTTTAGTTTACTGTTATGCCAAAAAACATTTTTAAACAAGTCTAGTAAAATTTTGATGCTGATTTAGAAAAAATTATCTTTCAAGTTTTACCTTAAGGCACTCAATTTACCCAACGTTCCTCTATATATTCTATACTCTCGAACATTTTCCAATAGATCTAAAGGAAAAAGGTCCTTTATTTCCTTTGAGATTCTTTTCATTACCGGGCGATTAATCAAACTGATTTATAAATAGAGCTTCGTACCGAAAAAAAACTTCCATTGTAAGATAGAGTTAAGCGTGTTCGTAGATGATCCTTTGTTGTCTACGTAGTATGCGTAGGTGTTAAAAAAGATTAGGTGCACATAATGGAATAATATAGTTGAAAGATTATCAATTTATCATTACAGGTATCAGTAATCTTAGTAATCAATATTGTATGTTTGAATAGTTCAATTCAATCGACCAAATTGAAGAAATCTACTGCATTTGATATGAGAAAACTAGATATTTCAGTTTTTGACACACTTGAAACTTAGACTTTCCAGAGTTTGGCATTTGTTCCACTTTTATAGTAAGTGCAGTTTCTAACAATAAGTTTTATCCCGAAAGTTCTCAAACTATCTCATATTATTATAATGTCGTAACATATAACATCGTGATGGCATATTTCAGTCATTACTAAATGGATTTCAAAATATTCCATCAAAAGATTTGTTCTGTATTTACTTTATATATAAATAAGATTAATTCGTAGAGTATGTAGGTGTAATAGATAATGAAAATATATAATAATTGAATGAACAAATGTAATTATACAAATTGTACAGCTAGGTATAATAAAGCAAGTAAGACTGGATACGGTTGCACCATCTTTTTCTCAGCAATATTTTTTTTAAAATTTTCAGTTAGCTGCAAGAAGAGTAAATTACATGGTAATTTGAACAATGGTTCACATGGAAATACTGAAATACTATCAAATATCATGAATAAGTTATAAAATCGTACAAGATTATATACTAATCCACTCATAGATGTAATTAGAACCCTTTTCATTTATCGCATAAAAACAAGACACTGTATTATATTTTATTTACATAGAAATTTACTGAAAATATGTAATGGTAAAGTATAATACCCATGGGTGGATTTATGTACTAATCCACCATCATGTTGTAACCATTATATATATTGAAAAATATTTCTGTAAATTAAAAATTAAATTGAATTATACAAGAAAAGGGCGCGTGTCACAATTATCTACAACCTCGGTTATGATAGGCTTAAAAATAAATTAAAAAGTAATAAGTACTAACACCAAAATGATTTTTGACAACCTTTATTGTCACAAATACGTCTCTAAACAAAACATAATTTTTAAACAAAGTTCAATTTTTCTGAATGTTTATTCTTTACCCAAAAAGGACAACGCCCACAATCACGTATCACAACCGTACCCAACGCACAATTGAAATTTTTATTGGAAACAAATCATCGTTAGGACTGAGCTGAACTATTTACACAGAAACTAATTACTGGTGATTCACTACTGAAGACTTCAACTTACAGAAAAATGACAAACTAAGTGTTCTCTCCGTATTCAAGCAACAGTCATTAAAATAAATCGAACAAAGAAATCTTTTTGACTCTTCAAAAGCAATGCCGTCTACAGATCATATCAGAATAACGCTGAACTTGGCGCTGACCAAAGGTAATGGAAACTTGTTCGAAAGCACATACTTTACCATTCTCCCTCTGGACCCTTATAATAAAATCTGTATAGTTTAGCAATTAAGTAAACTATCACTACCGTACCCTGGCACAACCGCCCTACATCTCTATGTAGAATAATTTTGCAAAAAGTTTACTTTGATAACTGAAAGTGTATCAGGCAGAACTATAATAATATGAGTTTGTTTGAGCTTAAGACCTTATTTTTTTTTCAATTACTTTCACAATTGATGAATTCATTCATGAATTAACTAGGAATTTTGATGAAAATATTTTTAACTTTCCATAGGGTAAGTAATTGCAACGTCCAAAAATAGAAATTGAAAATTTTTACATTTCTTCACGGTTTGAAGATTTCTGAACATTTTGGTATATCTCAGAAAAAATGGATGTGTGTGTATGTAATGTATGTATGGATACAATTTTTCGTCCACGTTTTCAGGCGCACGAATAAACCGATTTGAATGGCTCAAAAAAACATTCGATTCCTATTGATAGGGAGATGTGTAAATTAGTTTTTGGCAAAAGCAGGTCCAGTCGTAACGGAGATACGGAGCAAAGAGTTGCAAAAATACAAGTCGAGCTTTTGAGAGAACGGAGTATCCGATTGGAATGGTCTAAAAATCATTTAATTTGCAATGATTGGGAGAACAGGTGATTAGTTTGTGGCAAAGGCAAAGCAGGTCCAGCCATTTCGAAGATACAGAGCTAAATGTGCAAAAATGGCAGATTTTAGAAGAAATAAGCGTCCGATTTGAATGATTCAAAAAACTTTCTGTTTGTTTTAACAAAATAATAGCTTTTGGGAATGAAAAAATTAAATTTTATAATTCGAATTTTAATTTTAATTCTGACTAAAGTTCTAATATACTTTGAACAAATAATTTAAACTTTGCAATTCAGTTCATATAATTCTTATAAATATTAGACAATGTTACAATATTTATAAAAATCTATTTGAAAACATTTAATATTCCTCGAACATTTCGTTACGGTACGGGAAGTTCCAACAATTTGCCTTAAGGCACGATGCCATACACCACTAGTTTTGATATTTGTTATATATATATATATATATATATATATATATATATATATATATATGTGTGTGTGTGTGTGTTATGTATGTATGTATTATAAATTCCATTTGTACTTCTATTGTATCGATTCGCTCTGTTCTTAATATGAAAGCGCTTCTTCGTAAAGAATAAAAACATTTTTTGTAGAAAGCACAAAGTAAAAATAAAATGGTTCAAATACCCTGCTTTTCCATCGTTCGATGGTACATGAAGATATTAGAATACACATACGCCAGAGGCAGAGCTCGCACACTTTTGTGCAAAATGCATATATTTCTATGTATTCCTACCACGTACGTATTCCGCCGTTTATGTGAGTCGGCGAGATAATGGAAAGGAGATCTGGCAAATAGAAAACAGAGAAAAAATCAACCAAAGATTTGTGTGATCGCGAACAAAAAGTATAAAAGGGAAAAATATGTCAGCTTCGAATAGGATAGATAGCGCCGCCGCCTTTGGGGGGCGAACGCGATAAGTCCCACTATGGCCATCCAAGGAGAGGTGTTAATGAATTGTTTCTCGAGTTCAAAGATTACGGACAATCTAAGTTTGGAAAGTATATACTTTAGCCAGATATTTCGTAGCAAAGATACTAACAATGTGCAATATAGTGTAGAGCGGGGCTTAAAGGTCCGCGGGTAAAAAGGTCCATGAACAAAATTTCAAGAACGAGTATGATTACTGGAGCAAATTAGCTCCAATATAGACTAAAGACTGAATGTGCTATGACTTTTTGTAAAAGAAAAAAAGATGGATACAATTATAATTCCAATACAGACAAAGTTTTATATTAGTTATTTATAACTAATTCACCCAAGTTATGATTTTTTTAACAACAATTCTTGGAAGGAAAAAAGATTTGTAATTAGCCATCGCCTTAAATCAAGAAATGGCGCTATCAAGAGATAAATGGCATGTTTGAAAATCTATAATAAAAGTATTTTCTTTCGTAACTAGTTTATTTTTTGGTTGTGAGCACTGTTGTTTAATTTACGCAACCTTATACATTTTAAATTATTTGTTTCATAAAATGTATTGTTCAACAAATTCAAGATTCAACAGATAATTTCATATATCCACTACTATAGAAGCTTACTTATGGCTGGCGTAAAAATGACCAATTGAACCTTTACACTAACAAAAATGTAAACAATAAAATATAGAAAATAAATGTGTAAATTGAGTTTTGCAGAAAAAAGTAATTATACAAAAAAATAAATTAAATTAATAGTTCTGCCACTCTGCTGATGAATATTTTTTACGAAATACCAGATCAAAGTTATATAAAGTGCTATTTCAGTAAAAAATCTACCTAAGAAATTTTGCATTAGTTCCATATTGTAGCTATTATTTTGTGAAAACTCTTCAAAATTTAAAAACGAGACATACATGCCATGGGGTAAAAAAGGACAAAAAACAAATTTTCGAAAAATATTAGAAGAGAAACAAAAAGATTCGAAATCTATGGAGTAAAAAACAACAGATGACGAATTTTAGAAAATTTTAGAAAAATAGTAAAAAAACACATTTCGATGATCAAGAATTGACTGAGAATTTAACTGAACATAGTACGCTGTTTGATACATGTGTTATAAAGTAGTTCACTTGGTTTAGAAAATATGATTACCCAAATGTTCCTTCGTGCTTTTGTTGGTTCTAATGTGCTCCACCCTACCCTATATGTACAGATAGATTTGCAAAAAAAAAATATTTTTAAGTGTATTAGTAATTTTCAGATCTCAAGTTCTGAGAATATTATGAATTATGTAGATAATTAGAAATATAAATTATTTTATAGAATTTTGTGGTAGATGGAGTTTCCAAATCTTCCTAAAATGCATCAATTATCTCACTAAATATTAAAGTCAATACAACTTTAATAATTAATTAATACACGATTACATGCAAGTCTTGAAATCAATGATGTACTTTTTGCTTTTGGTTAAGAACGTATTTTGTGGAAACAATAGATTTTTTTTTTTTGTGATAACTTCAAAACAATGATTTAATTTGTGAAGATGTTATTCTACCTGTTATTAACGCCCAAAAACACATATTTACGTATAACAAAAATCTAATTGTTAAAACGTACAATATGAGCTGCATCTAGAATGAAATAATATTTTTAAGAAAGTATTTGCAACAATTTAATAAAGGATTATCATGGGCTGAACTATTGGTATAAGCATATTAGTACAAAAGCTCTTACACACACACACATACACACACACGTATATATATATATATATATATATATATATATATATATATATACATATATATATATATATATACACTTTTAATTGCTTTTATATTTGAAACACTATTCAAAAACCATATATTTGGGTAGACCTGGCTTGAATTGTCTTCAGGTTTATTCTTGATTTAAACTAGATTCAATTGCAAATATCAAATCACGGAAAATCTCTTGAAAAAAAAAGAAAGTTTAATGTATCAAATAAAACTTGCGACATATAATATTAAGACATACATGGTTAGTATTAACACATTGGAGAATAATCATTGTATAATACGTAAGTAGAAATACACATATTATACATATTCGGCACTGGCTTTTAACATCACAATATAGACTCTGGCTTTACCTGAATGCATCAAATAAGTTCTCTTCAACAACTAAAATCACGAATTAATATACTTTTAAAATTAAAATCAACAAGTTCCGTCATAAATAAAATCAATAGTCG
This sequence comes from Ctenocephalides felis, assembly GCF_003426905.1. NCBI lineage: Eukaryota > Metazoa > Arthropoda > Insecta > Siphonaptera > Pulicidae > Ctenocephalides > Ctenocephalides felis. The sequence goes on from NW_020537646.1 coordinate 31,331,807, forward strand.
TGTATTCTTTTCAAATCTGATCAGTGTTGTATTCTACCCATTGACAACATCTCTTTATTATATTTTATCAATTTCCTCTACGCATTCTTTCGATATTCTGATATAATATACTCCCATATTCCACAAAAAATGTAACTTTGAAATTTTTCCGATGCTCACAGAAATACGTGTATGTATAAGTTTATTTATATTATAAAAATCAACGAACTGACAAAGTTTTGCAATGGGAGTTATGTGAGTTTTTCCGCGAGCGGTTTTTTCTTCATTCGATTCCTCGCACCGTGCGCACCTACCTAGAGCTCGCGAAATGTGTTTTAACTCGATAGAAAAGTTTCTAGAGTTTTCTTTCAGTGAAAAAGGTGATGAATGGTTATAGAATGAATGATGTTTTAATGTCACCCATATATATTTTTTTCACTTTATGGATTTACAAATTTAAATTGGACTTCTGAAAATATAGCTTGGTAGTTTAAAATGTAGGAGTTTAAAATTCAAATAAATTTTTCAACATTTTTCATAAAGTTCATAATGCTAATGTTCATAAAATTCATAAGAATAAACTGTTGGCATTGGTATTTTGCCTTGAGGCAAGTTACATGAACTTCCCGATATGTATGAATAATCGACTTATTATTAAAAAATAAATTAATTTATGAGTGATTAAAAAAAGTATTCTGAGTGAATTTATTACACATATTTGAAAACGAACGAACACATTAACTTGGAGTATTTTCTAAAAGCTAATTTTCACAAATCAACAATTTTTATAATTGAAACAGTTTTGTGCATTAAAATCAAGTACTCTATCGTTATACCAAGTAAATCGTCTAATTTTAATTTTAACAAACGTCAAAGAACTACTCATTTTCTCAAACTTTGTTAAATTTTTAAAATTAAACTACTTGCCGTGAGGCCGTAATATTTCATTTCATTGTAATTTTTTTTATTACACTGTATATTTAGCAATCACAAATATACATTATAAACTAGTAGCTAAACTAGTAACTAAATATCGTGATTAAGATAATATAGTCAAATATAATGTCACAATTGCCCTGATCTAATGTAGAGATATATAAAAATTTCATAATACCAAAACGAAAAAGCAGCTGATTCGCAAATTGGAATTAATACTCCAAACTGAATAATATCCTATCGTTTTTAACTATTTATCTGAATAATTATTTCATTATAAATATTAATAACAAATTAAACATAAAATAATTAGTTCACAACTTTCAATTGCTTAAATAATAATTAATATTGCTTTGTTAGGGCAGGAACGAACAAAATAGGATTGTTTTTTCTATACAATGATAATCATTTATTTGATGATATTATAATTAGTTTCACAAATAAATCGTTTGGTTGTTTTTCGAACATTAGCACATGAAGCATAAGCCCAAAGAGAACATATCATACATCGTAAAATCTCTTTTTTTGCTGCTGGATTCTTAGGTCTTTTTTTTCAGAAAAAGTTAGATTAGAAGTTAAAAGTCAATCAGCCTTGACAAGTTTCAATTATTTTTCTTGGCCTCAAATGAACTACCCTGTAGTGCTTGAGAAATGGTACTATGTCATTTAATCCAATGGACAGGGTACGCCATTTATATGTCGTCAATGAAAATGTTGAATAACTTGGACAATTTTCAATGAATTTGAATAAGATTATAAAACCATGAGATATATCGCCAAAAAAAGTTTCATAAAAATCGGCTTAATTTTTTTTTTTAACAGTTAATTACAAGAAAACGGCTCGGTAGATTTTCAACTAATTAATCAGTATCATTCCTGAATAATATCTTTCGAACAGTTTTTAATTTTTTAAAATCGATTCGGTAATATGAGCTTAAATGTGGACAAAAAGTGTAACACTTTTTTCCAAATCACAAAGAAACGGCTCGGCAGATCGTCGCACAAAACTGACAAACGATTGTCCTTATTGAGATACATCGAATGGCTTTTGAATTTCTGAAATCGGTTCAAGCGTTTTTGAGCAAAAGTTGATGAAAGGTCTAATTTTGACAAGTGCCAAAAATACAATAGTAATTTTTCCAAACTTTGACGAATTTTTAAAGCTAAACGAGTTGTCGTAGGGCTGTAATATTTTAGTATGATCTAGAAGACTATGGTGTCCACCGTCAAAAAAAAAATTATAAAAATCGTCGAATTTTTTTTTTGTTTAACTTTATTACAAGAAAACGGCCTGACATATGTGATTGATACCAAAAAACTAATATACCTTCTTATCCATTAAAATCGATCAAACAAAGAATGAACAACGTGTTATCACACAAAGGTTTCAGTAATAGATTTTCTGTGAATCATAGATATTAGAGCATAATAATTTTCGATCATTTTCTGTTACACGATCAAACTTTGTAAAGTTTGCTCCACCTCTGCATAATGACAACTGGTACCAGAGTGTGACAGTACAGATTTTTATTATTTGACGATTTGGGTTTCCCATTTCATTCGGTATTTTCTTGCTATGTTATTTTTTATATCCAGCAGTAGCATAAAATCTAATGGTTATCGTACGTTTAAGTATATGTATACAGATATGTATATCGCGAATACATAAAGATAGCAATGTACTGAAATACAGATTCATGCAAGTTCAGTGAAGGTAAAAAATAAAATTACCTTTTTTATCAATATCAGCATATAATGAAAATATTTCTATATTGAACGCCAATAAAATAAATGAGCAATAACGCCTATACAACATAAAAAATACTGCCAATTAATTATATTATGATTTTAATACACAGTGAATATTCGAATAATGATTTTTATAATTTTTACGTGTTAGGCAGAGTTGCAGAAGCTGAGAGTTGTATGGAAAATATGTAGACAATTTCAAAATTTCTCATTAAAGCGTATATAATATATTGGCTAAAAAGCATATTATATTATGCTAAAAATTTCATTCCACAAAGAAAAAATCCCTAAACTGGTGTGATATTTAAAATTGAACATAACTTTCAGCTTTTAAAACGCTATGTTCACAAATTATCTTTTGGAGGAATATGAAACAACTATATTTAATTTATTTTTATCAACCAGTGATCGGATGTTTTATAAGTTTTTGTGTAGATTTGACTTAACTGCGTAAAAGATTTGCAGAAGGCAAAACAACGATTACATTATTTCTATGAGATAAATTTATTATTATAATTTGTTTAACACTAATTAAAAATAATTGATGCAGCAATATAGGATAAAGAATATTTTCAGGTGGAAATAAATTACTATATGAATTTCCAAGTAAAAACCAAAATCACTACTGCTTGACCACTCATTCATCCAGGAGACATGCGATATAATTATATGATTTAACAAATCGGTTTCAAGAAAAATGATATAAAAGTTGAACCTCATTCAAATAAATTTAGAATATATTCAGACTTATTCGAAAGTATGAAGAAGCCTGATCAAACATACTAGTAATATCCAAGCAAGAACGTTGATATAAAATTTATGAGACAGAAGATTTAAAAAAAAGGTTAAAGACTTATGTATACTAACACTAAATATCAATTTTAACTTTAATTTATTTTATTTTGTAATAATAATCACTTTTAAACTACCTAAACTGCACGTAGTTCCTAATCTTTTTGTATTTTAACTAGCTTAATATTTTAATAATTAATTACATTTAGTATAATTAATTATTTTTAGTGTTCTTCTTAGATAATAAAACGTTTTAATTTTTTTCAAGATTTTTCTGTCTTGCGCATTCATCATTAATAAATATGTTACGTAGAAAACTAAATCAAATTTATTTAATTATATGTAAACTACTTTTTCGATAAATTAATTTTTTATAAATTACAAAAACTTAGCAATATAGTAAAGCTGATCATTAATTACTTAATATATTATTATTGATTGATGTACAAAGAAAAAAGTTAAAGCTAATTTTTACTTTAAACGCAATATATCACTAGGTTATACAATAATTTACATACAATTTTCTGTTAAATGACTTCAAAATAATTAAAATTTGAAGGAAAACTCGAGCAAATGTTCATTTTAACAAAACTGTAATGTAAGCATCTATCAATTATGTAGGCTTGCTCGTATGTAAGTGGTTAGAATAACGGGATTTGAATCGAAGATGCTGGTTTTTAATACCTGCTTAAAGCAACCTGATGTCAAGCAGTAGTTACATCGATTGCCATTTGTAAATATAGATAACATTTTTCTAAGTAAAAATAGCTCTTATACGGCATTGATGCATCATAGTAAATTTATCACTATTAAAGAAATTGTAATAATTTTTTTATCAAAGAGATGAGAAAACTGTTTGGGCCACCATATATAAAAAACTGACTAACAGTTTCCACTCGCGAATTCCGAGAAACATATGAATTTTGCCACCGGAGCGGCTGCATCCGAGTCGAAAGGGTTAAGTTAGAAGTGTATTTCATGACAAAATCTCATAGAGCCGCCGAGTTAAATCAATTATGAAAAAATCTTAAACTTATACACCCCCATAAAACTACTCTAAATTATCGCAGCTTTATATACATATAACGTCTCAGTGCAATAAATTTAACCAATAATTTTCCCTTATATCTCGAGACAGAATAAAATATAACGCAAAACACACTTGTCTTTGCGAAAAATATCGCTGTGCTAGACATGACATAAAATGTAATAATATCTTATTGCATTTCAATTGCATATTACCCTTATGTGCACATCAATAACACTCGGCGGAGAATACAGATCGACTGAATGTATAAATAAAATAATATTTTTAATATCCAGCTTCTACGATGGATATACAGAAATATGTTTGTATATTATTATTACATGTGTTGCACTTTAATGCGATGCAGTGGCAGCACGCAATATTGGAAGGCGTAATGCATAGTGATATCTATCATTCGGGATTGACGTGAGTATGCCTCGACAAACACAAATGTCTCGATGGCAGATAATGCTTTTTGAAGGAAAATATCATTTGACATTATCCTATACTTTTATAGAAACATGTAAATGAATATAAATTGTCGCGAAAATGAATCTTGTGCTTGTCATCAATACTTTATAGCAGAAACTATACTTCCACAGGTGGATGGATTTTGCTATTTGGGAGTATTTATAGATAAAAATCTAGCATTTGATGGTTATTGGAACGATATAGTGAACTGCTATAAGTCTGCTTAGGAACAGTGGAAATTTTCAAAACGATGCTATTCTGAGTATTAGCTACCTTAGTTAGCCCATTATTATAATATAGGAGTATAATTTAGGATCCGATTTATAATTATCTGTTATAAAGTACTGGTATAAAGTATTGTATCTGTTCAGGAAAAATTGTGAATCGTTTAGGGACTCTAAAATACTATTTTTTTTGTTGATCTTTAGCATATAATGTGCACATTATTAGTCACAACCAGTACTATAACTATATATTAGTCACAACTGGATGGAACACCTATTGGGTTGCCTACCAAGAACAATCCATATTCTACTTGACAATAAAAAATATACTGATTGTCTTCATAATATAGACAGATTGTAATTATAAAAAATAAGAACATATAATGTTGCGTTGGCCAGGATGATGCGATAATTACTATTTCTTCTACTAATAAAATACTGTCAAAATACTATAGACTTACCTATTTCTAAATACTTCTGATGCACTGGATCATATTGTTCCCAAACAATTGAACGGAACCTATTGCGTTCTCTAGACACTGGCAACACTTGTTCCTGTTTTTTAATTTCATTTGGATTCCTGAAACAAGCAAAAATATTTATGTAAGGATATATGTCAAAAGTTCATACATAGACAGACATACATAGACATATATATATATATATATATATATATATATATATTGATTGTTTCTTTTCCGAACAGTAAATCCAATAATACAATATCAGGAACATTGAGACTGACAAGCAAAATCGAATCAGGTCAAAACTATGTGAAAAACTAGTTAAACAATTAAAAAAAGTTGATAAGAGTTTCCAACATATTCATCTTAAAAGACTACACAAAGATATAGCGGAGACCAAATTATTCATTAAATCTAATAATATAATTGTTTGTCCAGCAGATAAAGGCAATATGACGGTAATTCTTGACAAAGAATTTTATACTAACACTACATTACGAATGCTAAAAGATGATACTACTTACAAAATCATTACAAATGATCCAACACAACAGTTTTCTAGACAATCAATTAAATTAATTAATGAATTAAAAAATAAAAAATCATTTCTGACAAATTTGCCTATAATTTAAAAGTACAACATCCTATTTCCCCAAAAATGTATTGTCTCCCCAAAGTCCACAAACCTGAATGCTCCTTTAGACCCATTGTATCCTACGTTGGCTCCCCATTCTATAATATCGCTAAACACATTGCTAATATTTTAAAAAATGTCACAATTTCCTCTCCTCACTATGTAAAGAACTCTTACCAATTTGTGGATCTAATCAAAGACCGAAACATTACGGACGATCAAATTTTTCTAAGCCTTGATGTAATTAACCTTTTCACATGTGTTCCCCATGATTTAATACTTGATTCAATTGAAAAACGCTGGCCCACTATTTGTAACTACACCGACTTGCCCATAACCACTTTCAAACACATCATTAACACTGTCCTGAATTGCTCTTATTTAATTGTTTCAATAATTTTTATCTACAAATCAAAGGTACTGCTATGGGTTGCCCATTATCCCCTGGCATCATAGACCTAGTTTTACAAACCCTTGAAATTTCCGTTTTCTCCACATTAAATTTCCAAATATATTTTTACGTTAGATATGTAGATGACACTTTTTTTATAATAGACAAAGAACAATCAGATATAATAATCGATACCTTTAACAATTACAATAAGAGCATTCAGTTCACACATGAAACACAAATCGACAACAAATTAAACTTTTTAGACGTGACTGTACACAAAATTGACAACATTATTTGCACAAATTGGTACAGAAAAACTACATGGTCCGGGAGATACCTTCATTACGCGTCATATTGTCCCAAAAATTATAAAGTCAATACAATCATTTCTTTGATAGACCACGCAATCATGTTGTCTCACTCTTCTTTTCATACCCAAAACACAACATTAGTAACTAAAACTTTATTAGAAAACGGATATCCCCTCACCCTCATCAATTCCATTACCAATAAAAGACTTTCCTATCATAAAAGTAACAATTATCAATCCATCTCCAAGTTATTCCAAGACAACAATATTAAACCAACTTTTCACAGCATGCCTTACATTGAAGGCTTATTTGATTATTTTGCCAAATTACTCAAAGAAGAAAATATTTTCATTTCAGGAACAGCTCTATATTCTTTTAAAGAAATGTTTTCAAAAATTAAATCCACCACCCCTCCTAAATTCAATACTAACATAGTTTATTCCATCCCTTGCAAAAATTGTCAAAAACAATACATTGGCCAAACATCACAGTACATTCATAAGAGAATGAGACAACATGAATTAAGCGTCACTCATCATAAAAGCCGAAATTTCCAAAGTACTCTTGTTCAGCATTCCATCGAAAACTCACATAATTTCACCTTTGAACCCAATATTTTATATAGAGAGGATTGTACTTTTAAAAGACTTTTTCTGAAAGCAGTTTAATCTTTTTGAATTCGTCAAAAAGTGTTAATAAAAGATCAGATCACAATATCATTCATGACTCATATTTAAATTTTTTAAACCTGATTAAAATAATTAATCCTAATAGTTTTTGAATATGTGTATATATATACATGTATATATGTTATAATATATGTACATCCATATATGCTTATATGTATGTTTTTGGGTATACACTATACACATACACTTGCATATGTGTTCATGTGTATAATTGTGGATACATTAATATATAGATATGTGCATATGTATGTATGAGTATGTAGGTGTGCATATACATGTTCATGTATGTATGTATATATATATATATATATATATATACATAATATTTCTCAACATTTACTAAAGCAATATTTTTCCTTTTTTCGTAAATTACCAAACAAGAACCATAAAAAATCATTTTTGCCAAGAGTTCCGTGCTTTGTCCTTTACATCTGGCAGACAGAAATCCATATCAGTGTGTTTAAGTCTTGTGTAGTCGTAACATCTACAAATATCTTCCAAAAAAATCGAGTGTTTTTAACAAAAAAATATTAGTGATATGGATATATAAATTATTACAGGTAAATAATTTTTGCTTCTCAATTTTATATAAAACCTTTTTTAGTTAAGTCTTATTACTATCTATCCGGTACATAATCCATTCCTTTATAACAAATTTTTTTTTCTAATTAATCTGTATTGACCATTGTTAATTAATGTTAATCAGTATTTTAAAAAACATTGTATTTGACAGAATAAACCTGATGATGGAACGTACCTAGTTCCGAAACGTCGTATTAAACATCTTCAAAAAACAAATTGTTTTTTATTATTGGATTTACTGTTCGGAAAAGAAACAATCAATATATTGAAAAAATCCAGGACTTATCTATTGAATATATATATATATATATATATGTATATATATATATAAATACTAGCTGACCCGGCAAACGTTGTTTTGCCATAAAAAATATGTCTAGTATGAGAATAACTAATTGATTGCAAATTGGTATGTAAGTGAAAGGGACAACTAACAAAAAACATATGAATAGTTTATTCATTGCAAAGCACGCCACATATAAATGATCCTGGATAATATTAATAGTATTTGCAAGAACCAACCTAATCTGAAACTGATTATATTTATATCAATTAGCACATTTACAGTTTCAAGATTTTGATATATAATTACCGCGCTTTTGATTCATTAATTTTTGATTTACAGAGTAAAACCCGATCATTTATTTCTAGTGGCATGCCCAGCGAGTTGACTAATATTTATGCTTTAAATTCTTATTTATAGTATTTTTTTCATGATGTATATATGTTTACACATACCTATAGTATGCAATTAATATCACTTTGATTCATTGATGTTTTATTTCGTACTATATTTCTTAGCAGTAATAATATATATTTTAAATATTGTTTCATTTCCTGTGTTAATTTGTTTAACGCCAGATCCAACTAATTTTATATTTTAATTATCGCTACTGCTCCTGATCATGAAACACATATTTATTAAATTGAAATTCAGTCAAACACATTTAATTTCATAAACAATACTATTAATATTTAATAAAAATATAAGAATCTCACAAATATATATTGCTGTCTAAACTTTCCACCAATAACTTTCCATCAATTCAAAATTGGCAACATAAAGTTACATAATATTTGTTTATTTAGTAGATAATAATATATAATCTTCAAGTAAACTCATATAGAAACTAGTTTATAACGTTACATTCAAATATTACAATATGAATCATAGAACAAATGTTCTTTGTACTGTTTGCAAAGGCAGGGTTCAGCCGTTTCGGAGATATCGAACTAAATGTGAAAAAATGGCCGTTTGAGAGAACTTAGCATCCGATTTGAATGTTTTAAAATACGTTCTGCTTGTTTTGACAAAATAATTCTCTTGGAAAAAAATCTTGTTTTAAATTTTTTCTGTATATCGAAAATAATTAAATTTTAATTTGAATTCTGGCTAAAATTTTGATATAAGTTCACTTATAACTCTAAATAAATAACTATCTTTTAATTCAGTTTATATAATGCTTATAAATATTAGATAATGGTACAGTATTTATAATAATCTATTTGAAAACATTTAATATTTTTCGAACATTTCGTTACGGTACGGGAAGTTCCAGGAATTTGCCTCAAGACACGATGCCAGATACACCACTAGTTTTTACCATGAAATTGTATTAATGATACATCTTCCTAAACATACTAGGTATATAAAATCTAATGGTGAGACTATTAGCACCAAATCTCATTAGCACTTTCTGTCACATGCAGGTGTCTTAAATGATTATTTTTTCTGGTTTCTCGATAATAAATATTGTAATTAAACAAAAAATCGTTACGGTACGGGAAATTAAAGCAATTTGCCTTGAGGCACGATACCATACAGCACTAGTCATATCATGAAATTGTATTCAAGATTCATTTTCCTATATAAAATCATTCACCATTAGCATCAAAACTCATTAGCACCTTCATGTCACATGCAAGTGTCTTCTAAAGGATTATTTTTGCTGGTTTCTTGATAAAATGAAACCAGTAAACTAGGAAAAAAGTCTAAAACACAAAAGTAATTCGAGACCATTGATGTGCGTACGTGTGCACGCAATTGTGTGTGCAAGTGTGAATAATATTTTATATCAAAAACGTGAAACCGGTGCGACATATTGCTTAACAAGAGCTTGGAACGATGCGAAACGAAACGAAACAAAGCAAAGCTTTTGGTGTAGCAGTCATATTTCTGTGCGTTCGTTATGACAACTCTGTATTATGTAAAGCGCCAACGGATAAAGGATTGTCAAAGTGTATTACTATTATATCCTAGAGGTAACTTTCACAAGGATATTCAAATCAACTATTACTTTACTAAAGGTAACTTGTGGAAATCTCGACTTACAGTAGATATGTTCATGCAGCAGGATTTCTTGATCACTAGAGATTTATTAGAATAATTTGACGTATGTGACGTTTTTTGTGTGAATGGATGAATTTCCAAATTTTTAGGAATATATTCAAAAATATGTGTTAGCTATTTTATAGGTATCAAAGCTGTTTTGGATGAATGTTGGTATGAATGATAGTATGCATCAATTTAAGATTGCCATGGATGGTTGATAGTACCAGAAGTTAGAGAGAGATTATAGTGTATAGAGATTTAGAGACAAATTCAGAAGAATTTGTCTTAGACTTAGAGACAAATCAAAAATTAGACAATAAATGAGTATATAGAGATAAAGTGTATTGTTACAGATTAATAGAGTTGACATATGGTTCAAAATTATTTTCATCTTTTTGACAATTCTGACGATCAGAACCTATTGGCTTTTAAAATAGGTAAGTCCAATAGTTAATTTTCTTTAAGTTCATGTTATACCTTGACAAATGAAAATTCTCTAAAAGCTAAGAAGCTTCACATTTAAAAATTGTAAGATTTAGTGTTCCAAATTCATTTTGCATTTGAATTTGGAATTATTTCTACGATTCGATGATGGGAAACTGAAGTAATATTAAAAATATTTTTTCATATAAATACACATAAAAAGTTGAATTTGAGTTATATATGTGTGTGTTGTGAGCAAAAATTAATAATACTTTTAGCTGTGTTCAGTTTAGTGAGTTTATTTTACACTGCACTTCAAAATGACTGTTAGATATATGTTATGACTAACTTATTTTATTAAAATCGATATAATTATTTTAAATTTGTTATGTCTTAATTTATTTTAATATATATATATATATATATATATATATATATATATGACTATTATTAGATTTTTTGTTCATTGTGAGCGCTTTCATGTTTTATTAATTATCAGAGCAAGCTAAACACAGAAATGTTAATAATTATAATTTAATAATTAGTTGCGGAAAACGTAATAATGATCATATATATATATATATATATATATATATATAAATATATATATATATATATATATATATACATAACATATATATATATATATACAAGTAAAATGTCAATACAAGTAAAATGTTTTTTTTTAATTATTAAAATCGGGCTTCGTTCTCTTAAATACTGAGTTTGGCCTTCGCCAAAATCTAATCAGCACGACTCCTTAACCTTAACAATACAAATCAAATGTTATTTGAATTATTCAAATCTGCACGCACGCACACACACACATACACATTTTTTCTAAGGTGTGTCAAAATACTCAGAAACGTAAAGATATATAAAAATTTTCATTTTTAATTTTTTTCAAGTGATCTTAACCAAAAAATAATCAGGTCGATGTGTTTTCATAATATCCCATAAAATCAATTTTTTATATATTTTTAAAAACAAACAAAATATTTGTATCAAATTAAAGTGGCGTTTCATTTAATTGCATTTTTAGTCTGTACATTATTTGATTACAATTACTTAGCACACGGGAAGTTAAATAAGAAAAACTTAATAGATAAAAATAATTCTAAATGATTATTCTTACAGAAATATATTTTATTGTCAAGAACCAGGTTGTTAAGATGAATAAAACAAAAAATAATTAATAGATTTAGCAAGTGTTGAATTACTTGCAGAAGTATTTTAGATGATCGTCAAGATCAACTATGAAACTAGATGAGCAAAGAAATTTTGCAGAAACTTAATTTTTGGTACAAATTGATGCTAGTTTTCTAAAGTTAAAAAGGGGGTTTCGGTCTATTGAAAATTTGCAAAAAGTATAAAAGCTAAGTTATTCAAGGCTAGATTATGCATCACTATTAATTGGTATGAAGAAAAACTTTTTGAAAAATATAAAAGGCGTTGGTGATAAAATCTTTCAGAATAAAAAAGCGTTGAAGAAAAAAGTTGTAATTTCTTCGTAGGTAAATTAGGAATTTTTTAGTAGCGACATATCAAGAAAACATCGATGCATTCAGCAGTTCATTTTCAAAAAATTGAAAGAACTCAAAAATACAATTAACCAAAACATATATAAAGCATTGATTGTACAAATTTTATAACTATTTTATTAAAACTTCATAATAAATAATATAAAATCTGAATGGTTTTTATGGTTGTTTGGTGTTTTGATGGTTTCAATGGAGACCATCAACAGTAAATCAACTATTGATTCATACTAGTTATAATAACTAGTTATCATCAGAGTTGAATGTAATGTACAACAATGAAACAAATCGAGTCCGCAATTAACATTTAACAAACAACGAAAATATTAATATCGTGCATTGTCCGAAATTCTATTTTAGAATCTGTTATCGTTGCACAGCGTGCTTTTGTAGGTATTATAATGAGTGTTTATGTATAGTATAGTGTTGAAGGGTGGGACCAGATGTTTGCATCGCGCGAATTAAAACTTTCAAATGTAGCGACGACGTCACAGGACTGACTCTATGCAAACGACGACGGAACGAACATATAAAGCTATTAAAATACTCACACTTGCAAAAAACGGAAGAACTCAGAAGGTAAAAGAGAATATTTAAAAGTGAACAACAAAGCTCAAAGTATAAGGTTTCTCGGAGCTTTTTCACTAGGTGTGGACGTGGAAAAGATTTGTATTCAAGAATAAGGATTTATAATTAATTTGTATTGCTAGTATGAACGCGAGAAGCACTAGATGTAAAAAGTACACAAATAAAATGTTTTGTAAACTAGTGGTGCATGGCATCGTGCCTTAAGGCAAATTGTTGGAACATCCCGTATCACAAATAAATACTCTAGCAAAAAATAATAATTCATAAATTTTGATCGATGATTAATAAGAATTGTTTTAAATGTTTTCAAATAGATAATTATAATTACTATATATTTGTTCATGTAATATACAGTGACTATCTTCTCACTCAAAACACTTGAAAATGTTTATATTAAGAAAGAATGCTGAATGATATAGACTGAGGATATATTTCTTACGAGTAGAATAACGCAATCGTGGACAAAAAAATGTATCCAAATAAACACACACATACATTCATTTTTTCTAAGGTATGCCAAAATGTTCAGAAACCTTCAAAACGAAAAGGTATGCAAAAAATTTCATTTTCGATTATTTGGCGATTGCTATAAGTTGCCCTACGGGAAGTTAATAAGTTTAATTCTGTATTAATAAAAATGCTAGCTAGTGGTGCATGACTGAGGCAAATTGCTGGAATTTCCCGCACAGTAAAATTTTGAAATTTTATGAAAGTCTTCCATTTTTAGCTTTAGAGTCAAAACATAGAAGCGCGTAAGCGCTGTGTCGTAGTTATCGGTTAAACATTATGAAGGTTGGTACAAAATCCATAGAAAAATAAACAAAATTTGCACTTAAAACAGGAAGGAAAAGAAGAAGGATACTATTAAATTCTTTATAAAATATCTAATAATTTGATGTACATATGTCTAATAATTATTTTAGATTGCCAAACGGCATTAATTTTTAAACTTTATTGGATCTCCAAAACCGCTAAAAGTGCTTTACCAAAACTTTAATTAATTCTTTACTCAGTCAATAGACAAGTCATTGGCTAAAATGAATCAGCACGTTTCCCCATCATTACGAACCGAATGTTTCTCTAATTATTCTCGAAATCGTCGACGAAAATTTGTATCCGTGCACACACACACACACACACACACACTCAATGGTTGGCCTAACTCTAGTTGGCATTCATAATTATTGGAGTAATGACTTAGGCGCTTTTGTAATCAGAAAACAAATTTTCATTTATATCATTAATAGTGTTTAATATTGGTCAGTCAGAAGTGGGTATCAAATATGGAATTTTGCTTATCAAAGCTCTTACAAGTCAGCCAAGAAATTATAAATATTAATGATAAATTATTCCAGGAACTATTTTTATGAATATATACCAGAATATTTACATGCAAATAAAAATAAGATTTCATAGATTTTAACCAGTTTTATTAAGCTATAGGCGACTAGGGTTTCTGCAAATATTTTTTTTATAAAATAATTGATTTGATAGTTAAAATAGATAACTAAACACTACTATGCTATATTTCAAATGGTGCTAGGTAACAGTAGTTCACTTGAGCAATATCCAAGGGGATTTTTTTTTTAAATTATAGTTCGTCATAATTATTTTATGGACATCAAATCTTAATTTTGTTTACGGCCGATATATCTATTTATATAGGAGTGAACACATATATAATTGTATATAACTATATAAATTTGGTAGATGTAATAATATATTTTCATGAATACAGGATTCAAGTCACGTAACGATAGTACTAATAGATTATTTGTTATAATGATAGTTACAAGGATTTGAATTCGTATTAAAATTAATGACCCGAGATGATTCAGACGTTTCTAATGATGGGAAAATTATATATATATATATATATATATATATATATATATAAAAATATTCATAAATTAAACTTTGAGATAGTAGCTACCTTCGTTCATAAAACTCAAACTATCAAAACTTTAAACAAATGTTTATTGATGAGTTACAAATATTATGACGTATTTAAACCAAAGTAAACTATAGTAATTCTTATCATTAACTACGTAAAATAAGAGAATACGTTAGTGACAAAGTTCTGCAAATCATTTTTATTATGCGGAAATGCTCTTTATCTAATGATATTTCATACCGCGAATTTGAGATAACTAAATTAATATTTATTCATATAAACTAATAGAATTACATTACATGTTGACTACAGTTTTCTGTAGTCAAAACGCTAAGTTTATATATAACTTTATCAAGAGTTTGAACATATTAAGGAACATGTCATATGTTTAAATGCGGAAACTTGCTGCTAACGTAGGTTAAAATTTAAATATAAGTTTTATAAATCGTTTTCTTCTTTACCAAAGGTTAAAATGAATTTGAGTAAAGGTTAAAAAAATATATATACAAATTCAATCAATTCTCAAGCCAAACCAAAAACATTTTTTTAAAATATTACAATAGGAAACCGATGCTTCAGATTATGAAAAGAACAACTTGCCAAATATTTGATGTTCAAATATCATATTCCTATAGAAAACGCCTCTAATACTATTATGTGTATAACGTATGTTGGCAAATATCTACACATCGAATTTTATTGAACTATAACAGCATCAATTGTATGCACACAACAGATAATACCATATTGTATATATCGCTACGATCTCGACCAACTTCTCACTACCCTAGAAATATCCTAAAAATAGGGGAAGCTGGGCTATTTAGGTTCGAAGATTGAGCAAAATTAATGTTGTGAGAAAACATTTGTGGAAACCTATACATTTTATATCAATTTTCTTACAATTATATTTTTTTTCAACTTCTTTTTAGAAAATTTTAGAACTTATTTACTATTACGTCTTATTCTTAAAACTCATACTTTTTATGAATTTTTAAACTTTATTCGACTTTTACCATTGTGATATAAAACAAAAAAATATTACAGATATTTTTTTTCATTTGTTATAACTGTAATGAAGTCATAATATTCAGTAATAATTTGTATTTAATTCAATGTTATATATTCGGATAAATTATTAGATTGTCATGAAATTATCATTATTATTTTAAAATGTTTTAATTATAGGAGATGTATGTATGTGTGTGTGCGTATATTTGGTTTCCACGTCCACGATATGGGTGTGGCACGGATCAACCGATTCGAATAGTTCAAAAAGAAATTTAATTCGTATTGATGGGGAGAGGTGCCGATCAGTTTCTGGCAAAGGCAGATCCAGTCGTTTAGGAAATACGGAGCAAAATGCGTAAAAACATTCAATTTTTGAGAAACCTGTATATCCAAAGTACATTCGATTCGTATTAATAGAGTAAAGGTAAATAAGAGATTACACTTTTGCGGAGGCAGGTCCAGCGGTTTGGAAAATACAGAGCAAAAAGAGCAACTATTAGCAATTGAGAGTACGATGCATCTGATTAGTGTGATTGAAAAAGCATATTTCTTGAGTCGTTGGCATTTGTTCGGAGTTTATAATTTTGTTCTTGTAGATGAACTTACAATTAGATAAAGGTATTATATTAAATATTTGGCGAGGGTTGTCCACCCGAGTGGACAAACATCTTTTGTGAGACACAGGCTATTTTATAAACAATGACTCAGTTTGCATCGAAACGTTGAATAAATTACATATAGCAGTGATAAACAGTGTTGTATTTTGAAAATAATTTTAAGTTGTTTTAGTAGTATTTTTAGCCTTTTTCTTTGCTATGTTTTTTTTTTAATATTAAAAACAACCTAGCGCTTTTAAATATGGCAAAATGACTGGTAAATTTTGTTTTCAAATGGATATTCATACAGCCAAATTTTATGAAATTACTATTCGAACTGAAGATATTGATAGGGAATGTGATGATGATATTATCCAACCAACAAAAAGAAGAAGAAGTTCTAAAAATTAAATGTAGAGTGGAAAAACATTAGCGAATGTGTCGATTCCCCTTCAATAATCGAGTTTGACATACATCAGCACACACCTCGACTACAAATCCCAAGCAATATAAGACATCCAATGGATTATTTTACTTCATATTTTACAAATGAATTATTAGACAATATAATAAAAAAAACAAACCATTATGGCAACAAAAAATGAACAAATATATTGACTAATCAGTGGCATATTCTAAATGCGAGAAAAAGAAAAAGGGATTGTATTGTATGTTCTGACAGAAAAGCCCGAGGAGGAAGACGGAAAACAACATTTAATTGTAAAATATGTCAAAATCAACCAGCTATGCATTTTGGAAATTGTTTTGAACGACAACATTCTTTATAAAATGATCAAAAATAAATTAATATTAAAAACGTATGTTCTTCAATGAGCACATTTTTTTATCAAACAAATTGCATAACATTCACAATGAAATCAAGTTTACAGCCGGTACAGTAGATTGTTTTGAAATCGGTGCCGTCCTATAAGGGTTAATGAAACATGACGATAAAATTTACAATAATTTTAATAATTATTTGAAAATATATAGAATATATCATTAGTACTCATTAATAAATTTTTATTGATAACTGATTATTTTTATTTTGCAAATGTTTAATTACTAAACGGGAAGTTCCGGCAACTTTTTTTAAGCCACAATGTCATGCACTAATAGTTAATAAAATTATTTATCAACTACAAAACAAAAATTACATTTCTTTACAGTCGATTGGCTAATAAGTATGCTGATAGTACAGAATTCAGCAAAAGTAAATCAATTATCCCCCGTATCCCCTAGGCATCGAATATATTGAAATATATCTGGTATATAGTAAGAGCGATTGGTTTTTCCCATCTGACATATGCTAGAGATACGACATGTGCACACATCCGACTGTACGAATACAGGCAAACAGAAACGCTGGCACAGACATGAATATTCAGATATACAAAGGAGCACAAGAAATTCGATCACAGCTTAAACTTTCCGAAAACTTGCGTCGGCGAACGAGAAATCACACACTGATGGCCAATGAAAGTCACGATATAACGCTCTATCGACTCTGGTAATTGAAAGTTCCAGGAATACCTACGACTATTGAAAATGGGGCAGGACGAAGTAATATAAAACCATTTTAGGTATTGGTTTGGAATGGTATAAATATAATTTGAAACTAAGTGAATTCTTATGGAATCCAGGTATTCGGAGAATGAATCGATTTTCAGACATATTTTGGATTCACAAATTGTTTAATGAATTTGTGGTTTGTTAATTATCACTCAATCAACATATATTCTATATATAAAGTATTAACATCACAATTAAGTTTATGTAACTTACAGTAAGTAAAGAGCAATTTATAGAAATATAGTCCAGTCATTTAAGCTTAAATTAGGTAAGAATCTCGGAATTCGAAATACCCAGCTGTCAGTCCTTAAATACTGTATATTGTCACCCTAAAACTTGTCTCAAAACCTACATATGTTGCGTACACCCTACCATATGTAGGGTTTGAAAAAACTTTTAGGGTGCCAATATACAGTATTTACATACTTACAGCTAGGTATCTCGAATTCTAAGGTAAACTTACTATAATGACTAGACTGGAATCCTAGACAATATAATAATATAATGACTGAAATAATAGGAATTTTGTAAAGAATTTCACTTGTATTCTGAATATTATTTTAAAAGTGGACATTTTCTTATTGAACAGCAATCAGAATTTATAAGTCCAATTAGCTGCTGGCTCAATACTACGTCCGTTTTACAAATGGAAACCCAAATAGTTGTCTCATCTCTGTATAGTAAACTTTATTATTAGAATTTTTATAATTGAGCGAATATTTTATAAAATCTGTTTTCTCTTGGAAACATATTGCTATATATATATATATATATATATATATATATATATATATACAAATATTCAAGTAAAAATGGATGTCACTACTACTTGATAGCAAGCTCCTCTAAAACAAGACTTCAGATAAATAGTTGATATTTAGAAGTTACTATTTCACGTAATTTTTTATGTTTGTACATTAGTTTGTGTTTGTATAGATGTATATGTGTATGTAATTTTATGTAATGTATGTTTATTTGTATAATTTTGCTCAATAGCTTATAGATAGAAATTTGTAATTTTTGATTACTTTTAATAAATATATTAAAAAAAATATATAAAAGTGCTGTTTTAAACGTTGCTGCTTTAGAATTGAATTGAATTTATAGATGAATTATAATTTTGTTGGATGTCCCTAAAGCACAGAAGAATTCATTGAAACAATTGTCTGCCTTTGTAATGTAAAACAAACGTTACAATACTGTTTTGATGTATAATGTTGAAACTCCTGCAAATATAAATGTGCATCAACTTATTTGTCTATTTTAGATTAAAGAGCGTTTTTGCTGAATATCACAAATTGCCATATAGTAGTGACACATGTTTTCACTTGAAAATACACACAGATATATTTGCCAAGCAATAATATGTCTTGAGACTTTGAACTTTTTTTAATGATCATCCCAAAATATTTTTTTTGT
>NW_020537646.1:31352431-31506418 GCF_003426905.1 Ctenocephalides felis
GCGCTTGGACCCACTGACCTCTTCAGAGGATGATACAATTCTTAATGCTATTTTTCAAACCCAGACTGGACCTTATATTGGCATCCCTATTGGCGTGGTGGGGAGCGTCATTGCACTGGTGGTTATGCAACCCTTTTGACGACATACCGATTGTCGTTACAATATTGTAAAATTGGTATGATGAAACTGAAATATGACTGAACATATATTAATGAAAATTGTTGAAATTTTTATCTATTGGCGGGTTTTTCTGTCTTTAAACTGTTACTTTTGAAAATATTTCTTCACGACAGTATATTATTTTATAAGATTTATTGGAATTATTTAATATTGTAGTAATTTGCTAAATTACGCAAATGAAGTTTCACCTACAACTCACACAATAGCAATAAATTCTAGTTCAAATTTTCACTACAACCAAATTATATTTAAAAATGTGTAATCGTGTAGAACTCCTAATAATGTAACGATCAACATTATAGGAGTATTCCAAAAAACATTATTTGAAATACTTCATATGGTTTTTAATATTGAAATTTCTTTTTCACATTTTTCAGTGATAAACCAAAAATTATTACAAATAAAAAATTCATAGCTAAGAAGAGTGTGCTCAATCATGTTATCTGCATTCATATAATAAAATACAATAATAATGTTTTAAACAATGTTTTTTAATTAATTTAATTTTTTCAGCAATCACATTTGCCAAAACCGAATGCCAAACGAGGGGCGTTGACTGGATCATTGAAAGCACCAGTGAATTTTGTAAGTAAAAGGAAAATATTTCGAAAATTTTTAATAGAATGTATTAAAATTCAATTGTATTTATATGAAATCAATTATATTTAAATTCTGGGTCAATACTTTTTTGCCTTCACAAAATGGAAACTTTTGTTTATAACTATTACGAAGTATTGTTACATATATAATAACAGAGTGATTACCAGTTTCGTACTCAAGTGCAATAAAATTTTTACTTTCGATCGGTGGAGCAATGCTTAGAATGTGTGCTATAATAAACAATATTCAGAAATAAATTTCAAATTTGTATTTTATGTAATTCTATTACAGGTGAGCGCCAACGCCACTGCTCCTAATCCAACGACCTCTAATCCGATATCAGCAACTTATACCGAAAAACCAAATAAAGTGTCAGTAGCCATAGATGCGACTCCATCAGCTAGAGATAGTGTTGTTTTGAGACAACAACCCATAGAATTCACCAAGAAAACGAGAGCTGATGTCATCATTGACGAAATGAGTGAAGATAGCTCATTTTCTTCCTTTCCGAGTAATGAGCTTGACGACGAGCAGGTGAAAATTTACTATTTGATTGGTACTTAGTTTATTTAACACTCCGGTATTTTGCAAATTATTCCCACAATTTTTTGATGATTTGAAATTTTTAATTAATAATTATTTGATGCAAATGATTATTCACCTGGAAAATCAACTAATTCATTATTTTTATAGCAGTTATTATAATGTACAACTCTGCTTTTATCATTTTTACAATACTATTCTCTAATTCATATTATTTAATGATTTCTGTTTTTTTATTTTTAAAAGTATTACCAATAAATTATTAATAACCAATAGTTAATAGCAAATAATAATAGTCAATAGTATTAAAAAATTGTTATTCGTATTATTAAATATCAACTGACTAACAAAGCGAATTCCTGAATTTTAACTTAGTCATATTAATATTAATAATTCCGATTCTTAATAATTAAATTACAAAATGCAGAAAATACGATATATATAACCGAGAAAATGTTTAATAATATTTATACTATTGTTCTTTGTAATAAATCCTCCAATTTAGAAAAAGAAAACTTCGGAATCCAAACTGTGTGTTTTTTAATGATTTAATTTAATGATTTCTGCTGTTTCGTTTTTTAAACTATTACCAATAAATTATTACATAATATTTTAATTATTACTGAAATTATTACTAATACTGTCGAATTTCTGAATTTCAAATTTGTTATATCAATATTAACAATTCCGACCTGGAATACTTTCAAATTGTCAAATAAAAATTTAATTAAAATTGAGGTTTTTTACATTTAATGAAGAAATTCTATTTATAAATGTATGTAATAAATACGATATATAACCGAGAACATATATATTAGGTTGTCAAATATCTCCCTTCCGCTTTTTTTCTCTTGGTTTATAATACAAAAAGGCGGAAGGGAGATATTTGACAACCTTATTAATATTTAGACTTTTTAAAATAGAACAGCTCCTAAAATAGTAATATGAGAATGAGATTAACTTAAGGTAATTTCGAAATATTTTATTAAATTTATTGTTTTTATTTATTGTAAATGCATTGTTTTGGGACATATATTAGAATTTTCTAATCAGAAATATAAGTTATTACATATACTAGTACTAAAACTTCCATAGAAAAAAATATATGTATTTTAAATTACAACACAATCAAACAGACAACTATGATAGATTTTGTTACATTTAAATAATGGTTCAATTTTAAGCAATATAGAAATGGTTCAATTTTAAGCAATATAGAAATGTTGTGAGCTTTTATAGTTTTCAAAACTCTCAAATTTAAAAAAGATATTTGAAATGAGTCATTGCATATGCACTGTGTTCAAAATTTGTAGTTCATGCGTTTTTATTATATTTCTACTTTAAAATTATAAATGAGATTAAATATTACTATTTATTTAAACAGCAAATTAATGTGAATAGTTATATTAACAATATTTCCAATTTTCATTAACAGGTGGAAAATGTGGACATAATCTCGAACCAACTGTTGTGAAAATAGAACATTTTCGATCAGTTTCGGATCCAGAACCACCACAGGTAAATTGATACTTGTATACTATATATAGTAAACTTTAGTCGTTTTTTGCCACAAATTGAATGTACATACTTCCAAAAGCTAATTATCAAGAAAAACATTTTTAGCGATAGATAAATAAAATATGATCAGATTTCTGAAATTTTAGCTATTTTACTATGTAACCGCTTAAGGGTCAATATTCAACATTTATATCCAATAGAAGTAGTAATAAACTATATATTATCTTCGTTTCAAAAACTAAATGGTTTTCGGTAATGTATTATAATTATTACCTTGGAAAGTTAATTAATGTTGTCCTAAATATCAGTTAAATTAAATGTATTTTATTATATTATAGCCTGTAGTTAAATTACAAACATTTTCTGATATCAATGTTACGAGTCGTGATGAGGTGGACTTTCAATGTTCATCACCACCGACAGCCGAAGAAACTCTTCAGACGATAAAACGACGAAATTTTCCGAAGGTCAGTTCAGTTTTTTTATATGTAATAATTTTTATATTTTTAAATTGATGAGTAATTTATCAGAACGTGGTTCAAATTTCTTATCAAACCTACCACAAAGAAGTTATTACCAACTCAAACTCTGTAATTTTACTTGCTCATTATAGCAAAATATGTCAATTAAATATGGTTAGCAATTTTTTTCTTTTTAAATATCGAATTACAGTATAATTAAAATATGAGTTTATTATCTAATGGTACTATACTCAGAAAATGTATATTGATCAGTAATAAGTAGTAATAATCTTATATATAATATATGGGAATAAAGGAAAAGATCAACAATTCTCCTAAAAAGACATTACTTCATTTATTGAGAAAGCTATTAGATATTATCATAACTTCTTTTACAAAGAAGAATTACAGAAAATTGTGTTCATACATCATAAGTTTTTTTTCTTTATTTCAACAAGCTCCTAGAAAAAAAACTTAAAGAGATTGAATTAGATTTTTAGCGAGAGTCTTGTTGTATTACTTTTTGAAAATACAGTATTTATATATCTTTATTGTGAATAAAATACAATTAACTATTTTATGTGAGAACGACAAAATTACTATAAAATATTGTAATTTTAAGCTGTATTTTTTTATCTTACATTCATGTTTTTGAATTCTATATCTATGCATGCTTTATTTTATAATATAATCTATTAAGTCATTTTAAATGTTTAGGTTTTACCAGATTATCCAGAACAAGAGGATGTCACAAAAAGATACACACTTCCAGCTGTACATGATATTCGCCTGTTACAATTTGCAAAGTAATTTCTTTTTTATATATTTTTAAATAGCAGATCTATATTAACACTAGATTTACATGTGTTCATTATATCTATTTTTACTGAGGTTAGCCAAATAGGCTCATGTAATTTTTTTTTAAATATAAGTCTAAGACAATTTAAATAAAAAGTTTATCGAAAAAATCATTATAACATTTTTTACTATTTGATCAAGTACTTCAATGCCATACTTCTATGTACCAATGTGTATAGATTTATATGTACATATTCATTAATTTTCATTAAATCAAATTGGCTTGGTCCGTAATTCTAGTATTAATAAAATGCTAATTAGCAATCACTCTCCGTCAAATATGTATGTTATTCAAATATAAATCAATATTAATAAAATATATATATATATATATATATATATATATATATGTATAATGTATATATATATATATATATATACATATATAAATTTGACCTATATACTAAGTTTATAAAAACTTTCAATTATGAAGTTTAATTTATTTAACAGAACACCACCACCTCCACCGCCTCGGATATCATCAACACTTAGAAGAAATAGTAGGGCTTCAGATTCTGTTGATCAGGCAGGCAACAATGAAGTTCCAAAATCGGAGGAATCGGTGGCAGATGCTACCATCAACTCTTCATTACAAATTGGGCCTCTGGTTCCCCGAGTAAGGGAAATCGATAAGGTAAAATATTTCTATAAAATATATTCTATAAATAGTTACTTACGTACTCTGCAATTATTTTAAATATACGTAATCCTAATTATCGCCTGCAATTTTATTACATAGAAACATGAAACAGTAAAAAACACCGAGAAATTAAAAAAAATATAAAACATGAAAATGTAACATTTAAATGTGAAAAATGTAGAATATTGTCTAATCATATGTGTAGAAGATCACAAGGACGAGCATAAAAAAGTTAAGCATGATTGCATAACCTGGCTCATTAGCACATGGTTTGAGACCAGTATCCTGGTATGAATTTTGTTTTCTTTTTCACTATTAGCTGAAATTACATCATGTTCAGGTATACTTGTATTTAATATCAAATAGACAAATAAAAATTAGCACAAGAGAAATTGCACAGGGTTAGCAGTGAAAATAATAATTATTTCCATAATTATATGTCCGAAACGGAACCGACAACTAAGTTGAACTAGAAAAATGCTTGATAATATGTTTCTCTTTTAATTATATAATTAAATATTATAGATCTATTAAAATGTAAATTAAAAATGAAATAATTTTATTATAGGATTCCAGTGCAAATATATATGATAATCTGAAGAAGTCAAGTGCTACAAGCAATAATTCTGCCAGATTAATCGAGCAGCCAAGGTACTACTATATACATAATTTATACATCCAAAATTTGTAACATATATATATATATATATATATATATATATATACTAGCTGACCCGGCAAACGTTTTTTTTTTGCTAAGTAAGGTATATATTTTACACAATTTCTAGAGAATCAAAAATATTAATACTTTATGTGTATAAGTTTTTCAGATTCTTTTTGGATTTGGATTTTATATATAATTGTAAAGAATACTACTGAGCTTATACAACATTTTCAAATTTCTGCGATAGAAAATGAATTAAGTATTTCTTTTTTCGCCTGCTTTTTGAAAAGTTTTAAGTAATATTCGATGAATTAAAGTAAATTTAATAAAAAGTATTATGGATTTTCAAAGATAACTCTTTATCTCTCGAGAGCAAAGTCATAAGAATCAAGGTTATAGCTGGTTGTACATCTTCTCCCTCTACTTCCAAATATTGTTGTTAAACAATGCTTAACTTTGCTGGTTTTTGACACATCGGTGGTGGACCTTTTTAACCCCGGACCTTCATAAATTACTATATATTCTCCGATAAATTCTGGAAAACTATAACTGGGAAAATGTTATTCGACAAAATGTCTCCTTGATTGATACCAAATTTAGGTTCTGAAATAAAATAACATAAATAAAAAATAATATAACCTAGAAAATGTTCTATAAATACCAATGAGTATATAATTATATAAATAACATCTTTCAGAGCACCGTGTTTGAGAAAAATATGCCAAAAAGTGCATTTTCATATGAACATTTCAAAAAAGTTGATATTTGGAGTTTATAGTAACACTTGCCGCCCGTTTAATAACGTTTTTGTGCACAAATAAAACTACAAACAAAACTATTCACTTCAATTTATTCATTATTAAATAATATTTGCGTAAGACATCCTATCAAACGTAATTGAATATTATCTGTCAAAAACGTTTGACATTTGACGTTTTAGCCACCGCCCATTGTTTTATTCAAATTACGCTTCTACAAAAATTTTCATATTAAAAATGTAAAGATTCTACTCGATTTTGAAATAATATCTCACCTTTTCGACAACCTACTGATTAGCACGAATTTTTCAAGACTAAGACTGGCCAATCGGTTCAGCCGTTTTCGAATTTTAGCGAATCATTTGATCGAGAGCTCCATTTTTATATATAAGATACATATTACAAATTTTGGATATCACAACCAATTTATAAAAGAACTATCATTTTTTTGGTACTTCACTGCAAACTTTGCTGTCTGCGAACATTTTAATAAGTCATTCTGTATCATTTGATCTTAAAATGGGGAAAAAGGTTGTATGTAAACCAGTTTTCTGAAAAACGTCTGCACTGATCAAAAGTTTTATAAAATTTGATAAGGACTCACGTTGACTCACGTTTTTGCGCGGCGATCAGCTCAACCGTTTTTTTTATAACTAGCAGATTAAAGTGTGGAAAATTGTCAAAATTTAAAATCCTTTCGAAACATATGAGAAGGTTATAGTGTTGATTGCGTGTTGCTAAAGATCGGATGGGCTATTTATATACCAAACGATTTTGAAAATATTTTGTAAGAAGATACAGTTCATGGTCTTAACCTCTATCATAGGCCTACCATCTATTATGGGCCTACAAAATGTCGTTTAATTCAATACGTAATTCACAAATTTTAGGAATTATTCGGAAATATGTTGTAAATAAAAATGATATATAGTCAAATTTTATAACTATATGATATGTTGTTTACAGATACGTGATCGGCCCAACATCGAGTGGTCCATGCAAGGGTATGGCAAATAAGCCAATCGGTGCACGTGTTGATCTCGCGCCTACTAGGTCAGTATATAATATCCAAATCATCTTTATATATCTTATTAATTTCCCGAAGAAGAAGTTTGTTTTCGTCAATTTGATTTGCTAATTTTATGTTTTCTCGATGTTTCAAGCCATTCTGAATCGAATGAGACTAAATTTGGAAAAAGTATGTGTGTGTGTGTGCGTGCGCGCGTGTGTGTCCGGCCCTACGACAACTCGTTTAACTTTAAAAATTCTTCAAAGTTTACAAAAATTAGTATCGTGTTTTTTGGCATTTGTCAAAATTAGACCATTCATCGACGTTTGCTCAAAAACTCCTGAACCGAATTCAGAAATTTAGAAATTCTCAGTTTGTGCCACGATCGGCCGAGCCGTTTCTTTGTAATTTGAAAAAAAGGGACTTTTCGTCCACATTTAAGCCCAAACTACCGAATCGATTTTAAAAAATCAAAAACTGTTCGAAAGATATTTGTTGGGAATGATACTGATTAGATTTAGGTGAAAATCTACCGAGCTGTTTTCTGGTAATTAACTGTTGAAGAAAAAATTATATTATAAATTTCTATTTTAGCGCATATTTATGGAACTTTTTTTGGAGATATACATCATGTTCTTATAGAACTCACTGAAATATTACGGCCTTACAACAAGTAGTTTAATTTTAAAAATTCATCAAAGTTTGAGAAAATTAGTAGTTTTTTTGACGTTTGTTAAAATTAAAATTAGGCGATTCACTTGATATAATGATAGAGTATTTAATAAACATACTAAACCATTGAAGGCCCACGGAAACTGTTTCAATTATAAAAATTTGATTTTTGAAAATTTGCTTTTAGAAAATACTTCGAGTTAAAGTGTTCATTGTTTTCAATTATGTGCAATAAATCCACTAGGAATACATTTAATTACTCATAAATTAATTTATTTTTTTATTGATTAAGTAGATTATTTACACATATCGGGAAGTTCATGTAACTTGCCTCAAAGCAAAATACTAATATGAACTAGTTTATATATTAAATTGTGACATTAAGATTCATAAATAATTGAGAAAATTAAATTCGCAATGTAATATATGTGCATTATAAAACATTATATAAGAAAATACTAGAAGTGAATTATAATCCAAGAGGATGGAAGAAGATTTTTGAAAGGCTGTAAGAAGGGCAAAAGTTTTTATTATAATTTCCATTATAAGTTATTATTTCATGTTTTAAGAAAATTTAGAATTGCCAAATATAATATATAAAAAGATGATATGGGGGGTTTCAAAATAATGATAGATGTTGGCCCTTCAAATACTCTGAAGAATTATGACATTAATCTAGAATTGTGTCGTCATTGTATGAACTGTGGACAAATAAAAAAAAAATCTCAGAATAGCGACTGTCTGAACTTTTTTTTGGTCTCCAAATCGGTAAAAATAGTAAAAACCGGAATTTGGTGGTGAAAAGACTCTGCTAAAATTTTAAATAAATCAGTTTTGTAGGAGTTGAGAAATCGTGGTCAAATTTCAAAAAAACGCTTTTAAAGTATTGCAGAGGGAGGAGAGCAAACAGAGATGATAGTTATTGTGCTCAAATTGCGATATCTTCAAAAATAATTTCAATTTTGACAAATCTTTTTGTACACAAATTTTTAAATAGATAAACTTTAAAAATATGGTGAAATCGATTTTTTATAAATTCTAAACCAAGAATATATAATTTAAATTGAAAGACACATTTTCAGTGAACTAATATATACCGATGGTTCCAATCTATAATATGGGATGTTCAATTTACAATGAAATCTATGATAATTATATTATTCTAAAATTACCAGAATTGTGCATATATTCGGTAAAATTGGTTGCTTTTATGAAAGCATTTTTATGGCTACCAATTACAATTTTAAATGCGCATATATAACTATTAGATAACATACTGATGCCGAAGTCACAAATGAAGACATGATATGGTATATGTTTCTAGAAAATTTAAAGTTAAGAAATTAGCAAGTGGCATGGGCAATTTTGTTCTTTATATACAGAGATATAGCTATCAATTAGATAAGAGATCATATTTCTATAATAGAAAGCAATTTTTCACGAAAGTTTATTACATAAAAAAACTATTTTATTTATGCATTCTAGAATCTATATGCGCTTGTTGACAAGGAAATTAATAATAATGTCTAATATATGATCATTTTTTCATTTCACATCTGAATTCAAATTTATTTATTTCAGAAACATTAAATTATTATCCAATTCTTCAGAGCTTTTCTCAGGAACAAGAGAAAACTCAGATTCATCTAATAGTTCTGCTGAAAGTACAGAAACTGTTAAAAGAATATCATAAAAAACCATAAAAAATATATAAGATTATAATTTTATATTTTTGGTAAGCGTAATGTTCATTGTTGAACAGTACATCATATTTTTATAAATTTGTTATAGATATTATTATATAGAAACTAATATTTATTAATGTAATTATTAATTACGTAAAGTAAGTATTAATGTAATTGTGTATGTAATTTAAATTTAAGCTACCACATAGTTTAATCATTCAATAAAAGGATATCCGAAAACAAGTTTCAGTGGTATTAAATTAGTTTACAATAATTATTATTATTTTTTTTAATTTAATTTATTCTGCAATCTATTTTACCTAGGCATTAACATTAAGCAGAGATTGCTAACAATAATTATCATATAATATAAACAAGAAGATATTAGCAACACCCAGCGGCGTGTCCACTAGGTATAGTTTACAATAATTATTAATGACATACAACTTACACGCATTACAAGTTTATGAATCATACATATTAGGGTTTGTCGGTTTTTAAAAACCGTTTTTTTTTCACGAAAATTTTGGAATTCGAAAACAGGTTTTTTAGTGAAAACTGTCGGTTTTCACTGTATAAATGGGCAATGACAAATATAGCCAAATATAGCCAAATATAAAAGATAGATGAAAGCGTTTTGATTCTTAAAATCATGTCGGTTCAGTAGCATTTGATATATTATCAGTCTGCAATGGTTGCCAACTTATTGATATATTGATTGAGATTGCTATACCAGTGTATATATTAATTTAAATAATTGTGACTTATTCTTGAAGAAGTAACTTCCCCTATTCAAACTTAAAAAAAAACTCTTTTTTTTAAGTTTGAGTAGGGGAAGTTTTAAACTCTTTTTTTAGGTTTGAATAGGGGAAGTTAATTCTTTATTTTTAGAGAATGATGACGGATTAAAGTTGCATTGAGATCTTGTACTTGACATCGAAACAACATGTTCAACATCACTATATGGGCGAACAATATCAAAAGTAAGTGTTAGTAAAAAAATACTAACACAGTTATAAATAATGAGGTAAAGTAACAAATTAATCAATTTTTGAACGAAAGATCAGTTTTTGACAGAAATATCATACCATAGTATTATTTTATACATATCATTATTATATGTATATATAATATATATATATATATATATATATATATATATATATAAATATATAATAAAAATACATATAATATGGTCATTACAAACATTTAATATTTATTTATTTATTTATTTATTTATTTATGTCATTTATATTTATTTATATCATTTATTCTATAATTTAATAATACGTATATTTATTTTACATTCATACTTTGGTCTAATTTATTTATCTATCTTTATAATATATCTTATAATATAATTTTGAATTTTTCTTCTTTGGTCATCTTTATCTCTTTCGGAACCATCGAATAATTTCATAGCACTCCAAATAGTGTTCCGCCTCGTTTTATTGGTTCTTGTTTGCTTTAGATAAAAAATGTTCTGTTGTCTAGTATTGTGCTCGTGAATTTCCTTATTTATAGTTAACGATGTGCATGTTTTAATTTTGTTATGCACTTTTCTATTTTATATTCTATTATAAATGGTACTAGTTAATAATTATAAATGGAACAAGTTAATAACTATAAGTGTATTAAGATAATTATATTATGTTGTTATTAATTGAATATATAAATATGATTCATTTTGTTCTAGGGTAATAGCTGGCAAACGTGAGCTTACTGATTTTGGACACTATGATAAAGATGGAAAATGGATAAGGCGGTAAGTTTTTTTATTCTATTCATATTTAGTTTTCGATGCGCACATATATATATAATTAAAGAAGATTACAGCTGAATTTAATAGCACATTTTTCTCGTAATTAATATAGACCAAGAGACCTTGGGCGAAAGACAGTATGTATTTTACGACACCTGAGATTTTGTGCATCGATTCCTCTATACCTATCCTACATGAGATGAGGACGGACTGACCAGCTACTGCACAGCTGGTAAAGGTACCTTTTTTTCGCCCATTTCCGAACCTTTTTTTCGCCCATTTCCGAATCTTTTTACGACGGCTGCCGTTTCGAAAATTTGAAAATATAATATTATTACTATCGGAAAATACCAAAGGCAGGCGATTACCGCGCGGTTAACATGGTGGCAGACGATTTTAAAAATGCAGAAAAAAATTTTTTTTTGAATGTATTTGATGATGTCTGCCATTTACATATTTTATTTCTTATAGTATCAAAAGCTTATATTTATCACGGCAGACGTGTACCTGGCGTATCAACATCAGCAGAGTTAAAAAAAAACTCGGCTACCATCCAGCCTGATAGTATGCACAAATCTTCATGTTTTATACCGGTATAAGCAATATTTCATCATAATAATACAAATTAATATTTTTAGTGACATTTATATGTGACATTTAATTATGTTGATGAGCGGAAAAAAAGGATTTTTTACGCTAAATTCATACATATTAAAGTATACATACGATAACAACAATTATTGTGATCTTTATTCAATTTTCAGGCAACATTTTACAAAATTTTTCAATCATTCACAACATTTTCAAACAACCTACAACATTTTTGAACTATTTACAACATTTTCAGACAACCTACAACATTTTCAAGCTGATTTAAAACAGTTTCAGATAGCCTACAATATTTTTGAACTATTTAAGATATTTTCAAGGCATTGACAACATTTTCTAGACGACGGATGGACTAAAGGTGTGATGAAGTAACAAAGTTTTATATCGGGTTGTTAATATTCTGTTATAATGTCGTTGTGGAATATTGAGAATATGTCCTTTTTCTGTTAAATTGACATATACCTCTCTTTGACGAATATATTTGTCAATACAAGTTAACTGATTGTAACTCATACTGCGTAATCTTATAAATATGAATGAAATTTTTTTTTAAATAAAATTTTTTGGACCAAAATTTGTTTGACCTTAATTTTATTTATTTATTTGTTGAATAACATAAAGTTAATATTTAGATGTAACAAACTAACAAGTAATGAGGACGAAAAAAAACGTTTTCCATGTGGCGTGTGTTGGCTTAATTGGTAGAGTGATGACTTCGTACCAAAAGGGTACCAAGTTCGAATCATACCTCCAGCCAGAAATTTAGCAGTACGTCTAACCTTGTGGTTTTTATGTATAGTTGAATAAAATGAAGTTAATATTTCGATATAACAAACTGACAAGTCATGAGGCCAAAAGAAGCATGATCAATGTGGAATGTGTTAGATTAATTGGCAGCATGATGGCTTCATACCCAAAGGGTACCGAGTTCGCTTCGTACCTCCGGACACAAAACGCAAAACAGCGGTTTGTGGAACGAGGCATGCACGGAATCACATCCGTTAGAATTTGAGTAACCGTTGCTTTGTAATATGAGCGCCATTTTAATTCAAAATTGTGACTGTTCTCTTGGTAGAATGGATTTAGTACGAAAAATATTTAATTCATTTATTTTACCAGGAGAACAGTCAGTAATTTTCGATGCCTAGTAACCGTAAAATTGTTATTGTTCTCCTGGTAGAATGGATTTAGAACGAAAAATATTCAATTCATTTACTCTACCAGGAGAACAGTCAGTAATTTTCGATGCCTAGTAACCGTTGCTAGGTTGCTTTGTAATCGTTAACCTCTAACACAAAATTTTCAGTAAAATTGTTTTGCAACCGTTACTATTAAGCAACCGTTACTTTGTAACCTATGTAATTAGATCCGCAATGATGTATGCTTCCCCTGTTTGGTGTATGACAAACAAACATAATATTAAGAAACTACAATCAGTACAAAATGTTTCATTAAAATTTGGTATAGGTCAAGCAAGGAATCCAATAAATATGCATTATATTAGCACAAGATTCTTACATGATTCCACTAATGTACTAATCAGTGAGAGATTTTATAACAATTATCTCTGAAAGATTTTATACTAATTGTTTATTTAACTAAAATCCTAATATATGTAATATTGGATCGAACGACAATACATATTGGTACAATAAGTACAAGCTACCATCATCAATAAAAAGATAATCAAGTATAAAATATAGCAGAGATCAAATTACTCTTAAACTATTCCTACTGCATATGTTATTAGTCTTTTGACTATTTTCCAATCATATATGCAATATGTATTATTATGATATTATTATTGTAAATATGGTTTTTAGTGATAATTTTTACCATGATTAAAAATTTATTTACAAGTTTTTTATTTTTTTATTAATTAGTATTAAATGTAAGTTTATGTATTTATATCTTAAGATAATTTTACATGATTATATAAATTGTATAGAAATATGTATGTATAAACTAATATAAATAAAATAAATAAATCTTTAAAAACAAAACTTGGTAAATTATTTATTGTAATTTATACTACTAAATTATAAAATATTTAATTTAATCAAAACTAAATAATTTTAATATTTAATAAATTAATATATGTATTAATGTATTATAACTTTGTACCTGCCTATGATTAATATATAATTATTGGACATTAACTTATTTTTCATTTCAAATACTTGATGATTAATATTGTGTTATTTTTTACAGTTTAATCAATTTAAGTTTTTTTTAATTTTATTTACAAATATAATTTTCAGATTCAGTAAAATATGTTTGAAAAAATCTGGGGATAGTAATCCATGGATTTAGCTTGATAACATATTCAAGTAAAATATGTTTAAAAAAATCGTGGATATGGTTTTAACCTGATATCATATTCAAATTGGGTAAAATAGGTTTAAAAAAATTCGTGGATAGTTATCCATGGAAATAACATGATTTCATATTCAAGTAAAATATGTTTTAAAAAATCCGTAAATAATTATTCATGGGTAGTTATTTAGCCCCAAGGTTAGGTGTTCGAGGTAACCATCTAACTCAGGTTATGCAAGTTCAGCCGTAAGGTTAAGCTAGTTTTTTATCAATTTATCACACCTAGTTATTAAATATTAATTCTAAAGTAAATAAAACTGGAAGATCTCTAGAAGATCAGGGAGGGCTGGTTCGAATCCGAAGGGTGCAGATAAAATATTTTATTCGGCAAGTTAAAGGGCGTAACTATATTAAATCATTATTTATACACATCATCCCTTGTCTTTGACTGCGTCAATGGGATCCATATCAAGAGCCTCGACCATGTCGTTAAGGTCAGCACATAATCTGACTCAAAACGCAAAAACTTTTCAAAAAATTCCCATAGAAAACACGCGAAATTTACAAAAAGTCGATTTTCTGCTCTCCTGAGCGAAAAACGGACAAAATTTTCCCCCCCCTGTAACCCCCCGCTTGAAATTCGCAAGAACCCGAGAAATCGAATGAGCCCACTTTCAACCCCCTGGGTGAAAATTTAGTATTTTCATATCATCCCCCTGTGACCTTGACTTGAATCATGATGGTCGATCGTCGGATGGACTCGCAAAATGTCCTTTCAGTATTAGCCGTCCGAAAATCTTTGTCGCCGTGGCCGAATCGGTTAGAGCGCTTAACTATACTCTAGAAGATCAGGGAGGGCTGGTTCGAATCCGAAGGGTGCAGATAAAATATTTTATTCGGCAAGTTAAAGGGCGTAACTATATTAAATCATTATTTATACACATCATCCCTTGTCTTTGACTGCGTCATTGGAATCCATATCAAGAACCTCGACCATGTCGTTAAGGTCAGCACATAATGTGACTCAAAACGCAAAATCTTTTCAAAAAATTCCCATAGAAAACACGTGAAATTTACAAAAAGTCGATTTTCTGCTCTCCTGAGCGAAAAACGGACAAAATTTTCCCCCCTGTAACCCCCGGCTTGAAATTCGCAAGAACCCACAGAATCGAATGAGCCCACTTTCAACCCCCTGGGTGAAAATTTAATATTTTCGTATCATCCCCCTGTGACCTTGACTTGAATCATGATGGTCGATCGTCGGATGGACTCGCAAAATGTCCTTCCAGTATTAGCCGTCCGAAAATCTTTGTCGCCGTGGCCGAATCGGTAAGAGCGCTAAACTATACTCCATTGGAATTATCCATGGATAGTTATTCACCCCCAAGGTTAGGTATTCGAGGTAACCATCTAACTCAAGGTTATGCAAGTTTAGCCGTAAGGTTAAGCTAGTTTTTTATCAATTTATCACACCTAGTTATTAAATATTAATTCTGAAGTAAATAAAACTGGAAGAAGTGTAAATGTTCATTTAAAATACATTGAAAGAATTAAGTAAAATACTTAGCAGGCTTCTTGGAGATTCGAACTCGAAACCTAAAACAAGAACGACTGCCTTCGCAACCGAAGCCATATAACGATCTCGTCTACTTCACCGCTGGTTAACAGTTAGTTGAATTCGGTTCATGTGTTAACAATTACTTCACATGCCTCCCACGTCCTTTAACTTGTCGAATAATAAACTCCTTCGGATTCGAACCAGCATCCTTCGGATTAGAGTCTAGTTGAGCGCTCTAACCGATTCGGCCACGGCGACAAAGTTTTTCCGAAGGCTAATATTGGAAGGACATTATGCGAGACCATCCGACAATCGACCATCATGATTCATGTCAAGGTCACAGGGGGATGATATGAAAATATTAAATTTTCACCGAGGGGGTTGAAAGTGGGCTCATTCGATTCCTCGGGCTCTTGCAAATTTCCAGCGGGGGGTTACAGGGGGGAAAATTTTGTCCGTTTTTTGCTCAGGAGAGCAGAAAATCGACTTTTTGTAAATTTCACGTGTTTTCTATGGGAATTTTATGAAAAGTTTTTGCGCTTTGAGTCAGATTATGTGCTGACCTTAACGACATGGTCGAGGTTCTTGATATGGATCCCAATGACGCAGTCAAAGACAGGGGATGATATGTATAAATAATGATTTAATATAGTTACGCCCTTTAACTTGCCGAATAAAAAATTTTATCTGCACCCTTCGGATTCGAACCAGCCCTCCCTGATCTTCTAGAGATCTTCCAGTTTTATTTACTTTAGAATTAATATTTAATAACTAGGTGTGATAAATTGATAAAAAACGAGCTTAACCTTACGGCTGAACTTGCATAACCTGAGTTAGATGGTTACCTCGAACACCTAACCTTGGGGCTAAATAACTACCCATGAATAATTATTTACGGATTTTTTAAAACATATTTTACTTGAATATGAAATCATGTTATTTCCATGGACAACTATCCACGAATTTTTTTAAACCTATTTTATCCAATTTGAATATGATATCAGGTTAAAACCATATTCACGATTTTTTTAAACATATTTTACTTGAATATGTTATCACGCTAAATCCATGGATTACTATCCCCAGATTTTTTCAAACATATTTTACTGAATCTGAAAATTATATTTGTAAATAAAATAAAAAAACTTAAATTCATTAAACTGTAAAAAATAACACAATATTAATCATCAAGTATTTGAAATGAAAAATAAGTTAATGTCCAATAATTATTTATTAATCATAGGCAGGTACAAAGTTATAATACATTAATACATATATTAATTTATTAAATATTATAATTATTTAGTTTTTACGGTTACTAGGCATCGAAAATTACTGACTGTTCTCCTGGTAGAATAAATGAATTGAATATTTTTCGTACTAAATCCATTCTACCAGGAGAACAGTCACAATTTTGAATTAAAATGGCGCTCATTATTACAATTTTTTTGACTAAAAATTTTTCTCCAAAAATTTTTTTGACCAAAATTTTTTTTGCAAAATTTTTTTTTTGTTGACTAAAAATGTTGTTGACTAAAAATTTTTTCGACCAAAATTTTTTTTCCCAAAATTTTTTTGACCAAAATTTTTTTGACCAAATTTTTTTTGACTAAAAATTTTTTCCAAAAATCCAAAAATCGCGACTCCACGATGATCACATTAGTAAATCGTTACAAAGTAGGTGATATTTTATATTTTAAACGAAAAAAAATTAACAGGTCATATGACCAAAAAAAAGTAGGGTAGGTATGGCCTGTGTTGGCGTAATTGGTAGCACGATGGCTTCGTATCAAAAGGGTACCGAGTTCGAATCATACCTCCACCCATAAAGCGAAATTCAGCAGTACGACTAACGTTCTTGTATTTATTTAATGTTGAATAAAACAAAGTTAATATTTAGATATAACAAACTAACAAGTCATGAGGCCGAAAAATAACAGAACACATGTGACCTGTGTTAGCTTAATTGGTAGCTCGGTGGCTTCATACCCGAAGGGTACCGAGTTCGAATCATACCTCCACCCATAAAGCGAAATTCAGCAGTACGACTAACGTTCTTGTATTTATTTAATGTTGAATAAAACAAAGTTAATATTTAGATATAACAAACTAACAAGTCATGAGGCCGAAAAATAACAGAACACATGTGACCTGTGTTAGCTTAATTGGTAGCACGATGGCTTCATACCCAAAGGGTACCGAGTTCGATTCATACCTCCGGCCACAAAACGCAAACACACCGGGTCTGTTGACGTTGTTGAACGTGGCGTGCACGGAATCACATCCGTTCGAATTTGGGACTCGGGGTATGATGCTCCCTTCGATTGAGAGAGGAGAGATACGCGAGAGAATCTCGTATCATCTCCTAGTAAACCCCGCAGCATCTCTAAACAGGGGAGAGGGGGTTATTGGGGGGTGTTCCATTCACGAAAAAGGGAGAGGGAGGGACTATAGGGTAGTAAAGGTTTCCCTCTCCCCCCTGTAGTCACCAGCGCTAGGGCCAGCCCTGGATCGCCCTCGGTTAAAAAACTGGGTGTCATCACAGGTCCCCGGAGGCACCCTCCGGGGACTTCGGATAATCCGATAATCCGAAGTCGCACCCTCCGGGGACTTCGGATAATCCGATAATCCGAAGTCGCACCCTCCGGGGACTTCGGATAATCCGTTAATCCGAAGTCCGATAATCCGAAGTCCGATAATCCGAAGTCCGGATAGTGCGAAATCCGGATAATCGAAGTCCAAGTTTTTTTGACCAAAAATTTTGACCTTTGCCATTTGACATTTGACCTTTGCCATTTGACCTTTGACCTTTGCCATTTGACCTTTTGACAAATTTGACCTTTGACCTTTGCCATTTGACCTTTGATCTTTGACCTTGTGACAAATTTGACCTTTGACCTTTGCCATTTGACCTTTGACCTGTTCAGTTATTGCCATTTGACCTTTGACCTTTGATCTTTGACTTTTTGGACCAACATCCTTGAAATTTTCAGTTTTTTGGTCATTTGTTGACCTTTGACCTTTGACCTTTGACCTTTTCAGTTTTTGGTCAACATTTTGACCTTTGACTTTTTGGACCAACATTTTTTGGCCTTTGCCCGTTGACCTTTGACCTTTGCCATTTGACCTTTTTCCCAAAATTTTTTGGACCAAAAACTTTGACCTTTGACCTTTTCATTTGTTCAAAATTTGTTGACCTTTGACCTTTGCCATTTGACCTTTGACCTGTTCAGTTATTGCCATTTGACCTTTGACCTTTGATCTTTGACTTTTTGGACCAACATCCTTGAAATTTTCAGTTTTTTGGTCATTTGTTGACCTTTGACCTTTGACCTTTGACCTTTTCAGTTTTTGGTCAACATTTTGACCTTTGACTTTTTGGACCAACATTTTTTGGCCTTTGCCCGTTGACCTTTGACCTTTGCCATTTGACCTTTGACCTGTTCAGTTTTTGCCATTTGACCTTTGACCTTTGATCTTTGACTTTTTGGACCAACATCCTTGAAATTTTCAGTTTTTTGGTTATTTGTTGACCTTTGACCTTTGACCTTTGACCTTTGGTTACAAAGCTACGGTTACCAAGCAACGGTAAAATTTTTAGTCAAAAAAATTTTGGTCAAAATTTGTTGACCTTTGACCTTTGACCTTTGACCTTTTCAGTTTTTGGTCAACATTTGTTGACCTGTGCCATTTGACCTCTGATCGTGTCAAATGGCGAAAACTGAACAGGTCAAAGGTCAAAGGCCTTTGGTTGACCTTTGACTGAAAATTCACAAAATTTGTTGACCTTTGACCTTTGACCTTTGACCTTTTCAGTTTTTGGTCAACATTTGTTGACCTATGTCATTGAACAAAAATGAAAAGGTCAAAGGTCAAAGGTCAAATAAATTTTCTTTACGGTTACCAAGCAACGGTAAAATTTTTAGTCAAAATTTGTTGACCTTTGACCTTTGACCTTTGACCTTTTCAGTTTTGTTCAATGGCATAGGTCAACAAATGTTGACCAAAAACTGAAAAGGTCAAATTTTACCGTTGCTTGGTAACCGTAGCTTTGTAACCGTAAAGAAAATTTGACCTTTGCCTTTGACCTTTGACCTTTGCCATTTGACCTTTGACTTTTTTGGTCAAAATTTGTTGACCTTTGACCTTTGACCTTTGACATTGTTGACCTATGTCATTGAACAAAAATGAAAAGGTCAAAGGTCAAAGGTCAAATAAATTTTCTTTACGGTTACCAAGCAACGGTAAAATTTTTAGTCAAAATTTGTTGACCTTTGACCTTTGACTTTTGACCTTTTCAGTTTTGTTCAATGGCATAGGTCAACAAATGTTGACCAAAAACTGAAAAGGTCAAAGGTCAAAGGTCAAATTTTACCGTTGCTTGGTAACCGTAGCTTTGTAACCGTAAAGAAAATTTGACCTTTGCCTTTGACCTTTGACCTTTGTCATTTGACCTTTGACTTTTTGGACCAACATTTTTTGGCCTTTGCCCGTTGACCTTTGACCTTTGCCATTTGACCTTTTTCCCAAAATTTTTTGGACCAAAAATTTTGACCTTTGACCTTTTCATTTTTGTTCAATGGTTCAAGCTACGGTTACCAAGCAACGGTAAAATTTGACCTTTGACCTTTGACCTTTTCAGTTTTTGGTCAACATTTGTTGACCTATGCCATTGAACAAAACTGAAAAGGTCAAAGGTCAAAGGTCAAAGGTCAACAAATTTTGACCAAAATTTTTTTGACTAAAAATTTTACCGTTGCTTGGTAACCGTAAAGAAAATTTATTTGACCTTTGACCTTTGACCTTTTCATTTTTGTTCAATGACATAGGTCAACAAATGTTGACCAAAAACTGAAAAGGTCAAAGGTCAAAGGTCAACAAATTTTGTGAATTTTCAGTCAAAGGTCAACCAAAGGCCTTTGACCTTTGACCTGTTCAGTTTTCGCCATTTGACACGATCAGAGGTCAAATGGCACAGGTCAACAAATGTTGACCAAAAACTGAAAAGGTCAAAGGTCAAAGGTCAAAGGTCAACAAATTTTGACCAAAATTTTTTTGACTAGAAATTTTACCGTTGCTTGGTAACCGTAGCTTTGTAACCAAAGGTCAAAGGTCAAAGGTCAACAAATAACCAAAAAACTGAAAATTTCAAGGATGTTGGTCCAAAAAGTCAAAGATCAAAGGTCAAAGGTCAAATGGCAAAAACTGAACAGGTCAAAGGTCAAATGGCAAAGGTCAAAGGTCAACGGGCAAAGGCCAAAAAATGTTGGTCCAAAAAGTCAAAGGTCAAAATGTTGACCAAAAACTGAAAAGGTCAAAGGTCAAAGGTCAAAGGTCAAAGGTCAAAGGTCAACAAATGACCAAAAAACTGAAAATTTCAAGGATGTTGGTCCAAAAAGTCAAAGATCAAAGGTCAAAGGTCAAATGGCAATAACTGAACAGGTCAAAGGTCAAATGGCAAAGGTCAAAGGTCAACAAATTTTGAACAAATGAAAAGGTCAAAGGTCAAAGTTTTTGGTCCAAAAAATTTTGGGAAAAAGGTCAAATGGCAAAGGTCAAAGGTCAACGGGCAAAGGCCAAAAAATGTTGGTCCAAAAAGTCAAAGGTCAAAATGTTGACCAAAAACTGAAAAGGTCAAAGGTCAAAGGTCAAAGGTCAACAAATGACCAAAAAACTGAAAATTTCAAGGATGTTGGTCCAAAAAGTCAAAGATCAAAGGTCAAAGGTCAAATGGCAATAACTGAACAGGTCAAAGGTCAAATGGCAAAGGTCAAAGGTCAAATTTGTCAAAAGGTCAAAGACCAAAGGTCAAATGTCAAATAGCAATAACTGAACAGGTCAAAGGTCAAATGGCAAAGGTCAAAGGTCAAATTTGTCAAAAGGTCAAATGGCAAAGGTCAAAGGTCAAATGGCAAAGGTCAAAATTTTTGGTCAAAAAAACTTGGACTTTCGATTATCCGGATTTCGCACTATCCGGACTTCGGATTATCGGACTTCGGATTAACGGATTATCCGAAGTCCCCGGAGGGTGCGACTTCGGATTATCGGATTATCCGAAGTCCCCGGAGGGTGCGACTTCGGATTATCGGATTATCCGAAGTCCCCGGAGGGTGCCTCCGGGGACCTGTGATGACACCCAGTTTTTCAACCGAGGGCGATCCAGGGCTGGCCCTAGCGCTGGTGACTACAGGGGGGAGAGGGAAACCTTTACTACCCTATAGTCCCTCCCTCTCCCTTTTTCGTGAATGGAACACCCCCCAATAACCCCCTCTCCCCTGTTTAGAGATGATGCGGGGTTTACTAGGAGATGATACGAGATTCTCTCGCGTATCTCTCCTCTCTCAATCGAAGGGAGCATCATACCCCGAGTCCCAAATTCGAACGGATGTGATTCCGTGCACGCCACGTTCAACAACGTCAACAGACCCGGTGTGTTTGCGTTTTGTGGCCGGAGGTATGAATCGAACTCGGTACCCTTTGGGTATGAAGCCATCGTGCTACCAATTAAGCTAACACAGGTCACATGTGTTCTGTTATTTTTCGACCTCATGACTTGTTAGTTTGTTATATCTAAATACTAACTTTGTTTTATTCAACATTAAATAAATACAAGAACGTTAGTCGTACTGCTGAATTTCGCTTTATGGGTGGAGGTATGATTCGAACTCGGTACCCTTTGGGTATGAAGCCATCGTGCTACCAATTAAGCTAACACAGGTCACATGTGTTCTGTTATTTTTCGGCCTCATGACTTGTTAGTTTGTTATATCTAAATATTAACTTTGTTTTATTCAACATTAAATAAATACAAGAACGTTAGTCGTACTGCTGAATTTCGCTTTATGGGTGGAGGTATGATTCGAACTCGGTACCCTTTGGGTATGAAGCCATCGAGCTACCAATTAAGCTAACACAGGTCACATGTGTTCTGTTATTTTTCGGCATCATGACTTGTTAGTTTGTTATATCTAAATATTAACTTTGTTTTATTCAACATTAAATAAATACAAGAACGTTAGTCGTACTGCTGAATTTCGCTTTATGGGTGGAGGTATGATTCGAACTCGGTACCCTTTTGATACGAAGCCATCGTGCTACCAATTACGCCAACACAGGCCATACACACCCTACTTTTTTTGGTCATATGACCTGTTAATTTTTTTTCGTTTAAAATATAAAATATCACCTACTTTGTAACGATTTACAATAAAAATTTTGACCAAAAACTGAAAATTTGAATCGAAATTTTTTTCCCATTGACCAAAAACTGAAAATTTCAAGCTAGCAACGGTTGCAAGGGTAAAGGTCAAATGGCAAAGGTCAATGGGAAAAAAATTTTGATCCAAAGAATTTTGGTCCAAAAAACTTTTGGTCAAAAAAAATTTGGAAAAAAAAATTTTGCTCAAAAAAAATTTGGTCAAAAATATTTAGGTCAAAAAAATTTAGGAAAAAAAATTTTTGGTCAAAAAAATTTTGAAAAAAAAATTTTGGGAAAAAAAATTTTGCTCAAAAAAAATTTGGTCCAAAAAATTTTGGATTATCGGAAGTCCGGATAACCGGCAGTCCGGATTATCCAGACTTCGGATTCTACGGACTTCCGATTATCCGGATTTTGCACTATCCGGACTTCGGATTATGGGATTATTCGAAGTCCCCGGTGCTCCGTGGACTTGCACACACACCCGTGATGCCACCCAGTTTTTCAACCGAGGGCGATCCAGGGCTGGCCCTAGCGCTGGTGACTACAGGGGGGAGAGGGAAACCTTTACTACCCTATAGTCTCTCCCTCTCCTTTCTCGTGAATGGAACACCCCCCCCCAATAACCCGCCGCTCTCCTGTTTAGAGATGTTGCGGGGTTTACTACTATCTCTCCTCTCAATCGAAGGGAGCTTCATACCTTTTAGTCCCAAATTCGAATGGATGTGATTCCGCGCACGCCATGTTCAACAACGTCAACAGACCCGGTGTGTTTGCGTTTTGTGGCCGGAGGTATGAATCGAACTCGGTACCCTTTGGGTATGAAGCCATCGTGCTACCAATTAAGCTAACACAGGTCACATGGGGATAGTAATCCATGGATTTAGCGTGATAACATATTCAAGTAAAATATGTTTAAATAAATCGTGAATATGGTTTTAACCTGATATCATATTCAAATTGGATAAAATAGGTTTAAAAAAATTCGTGGATAGTTATCCATGGAAATAACATGATTTCATATTCAAGTAAAATATGTTTTAAAAAATCCGTAAATAATTATTCATGGATAGTTATTTAGCCCCAAGGTTAGGTGTTCGAGGTAACCATCTAACTCAGGTTATGCAAGTTCAGCCGTAAGGTTAAGCTAGTTTTTTATCAATTTATCACACCTAGTTATTAAATATTAATTCTAAAGTAAATAAAACTGGAAGATCTCTAGAAGATCAGGGAGGGCTGGTTCGAATCCGAAGGGTGCAGATAAAATATTTTATTCGGCAAGTTAAAGGGCGTAACTATATTAAATCATTATTTATACACATCATCCCTTGTCTTTGACTGCGTCAATGGGATCCATATCAAGAGCCTCGACCATGTCGTTAAGGTCAGCACATAATCTGACTCAAAACGCAAAAACTTTTCAAAAAATTCCCATAGAAAACACGCGAAATTTACAAAAAGTCGATTTTCTGCTCTCCTGAGCGAAAAACGGACAAAATTTCCCCCCCTGTAACCCCCCGCTTGAAATTCGCAAGAACCCACAGAATCGAATGAGCCCACTTTCAA
The DNA here is from genome assembly GCF_003426905.1 of Ctenocephalides felis. Lineage (NCBI taxonomy): Eukaryota > Metazoa > Arthropoda > Insecta > Siphonaptera > Pulicidae > Ctenocephalides > Ctenocephalides felis. Next base: position 31,377,029 of record NW_020537646.1, read on the forward strand.
CCCCCAAAATTTAATATTTTCGTATCATCCCCCTGTGACCTTGACTTGAATCATGATGGTCGATCGTCGGATGGACTCGCAAAATGTCCTTCCCGTATTAGCCGTCCGAAAATCTTTGTCGCCGTGGTCGAATCGGTAAGAGCGCTAAACTATACTCTAGAAGATCTGGGAGGGCTGGTTCGAATCCGAAGGGTGCTGATAAAATTTTTTATTCGGCAAGTTAAAGGGCGTAACTATATTAAATCATTATTTATACACATCATCCCTTGTCTTTGACTGCGTCATTGGGATCCATATCAAGAACCTCGACCATGTCGTTAAGGTCAGCACAAAATCTGACTCAAAACGCAAAATCTTTTTAAAAAATTCCCATAGAAAACACGTGAAATTTACAAAAAGTCGATTTTCTGCTCTCCTGTGCGAAAAACGGACAAAATTCCCCCCCCTGTAACCCGCCGCTTGAAATTTGCAAGAACCCACAGAATCGAATGAGCCCACTTTCAACCCCCTGGGTGAAAATTTAATATTTTCATATCATCCCCCTGTGACCTTGACTTGAATCATGATGGTCGATCGTCGGATGGACTCGCAAAATGTCCTTCCAGTATTAGCCGTCCGAAAATCTTTGTCGCCGTGGCCGAATCGGTAAGAGCGCTAAACTATACTCTAGAAGATCTGGGAGGGCTGGTTCGAATCCGAAGGGTGCTGATAAAATTTTTTATTCGGCAAGTTAAAGGGCGTAACTATATTAAATCATTATTTATACACATCATCCCTTGTCTTTGACTGCGTCATTGGGATCCATATCAAGAACCTCGACCATGTCGTTAAGGTCAGCACATAATCTGACTCAAAACGCAAAAATCTTTTTAAAAAATTCCCATAGAAAACACGTGAAATTTACAAAAAGTCGATTTTCTGTTTTCCTGAGCGAAAAACGGACAAAATTTTCCCCCCTGTAACCCCCCGCTTGAAATTCGCCAGAACCCGAGGAATCGAATGAGCCCACTTTCAACCCCCTGGGTGAAAATTTAGTATTTTCATATCATCCCCCTGTGACCTTGACTTGAATCATGATGGTCGATTGTCGGATGGTCTCGCATAATGTCCTTCCAATATTAGCCTTCGGAAAAACTTTGTCGCCGTGGCCGAATCGGTTAGAGCGCTCAACTAGACTCTAATCGGAAGGATGCTGGTTCGAATCTGAAGGAGTTTTTTATTCGACAAGTTAAAGGACGTGGGAGGCATGTGAAGTAATTGTTAACACATGAACCGAATTCAACTAACTGTTAACCAGCGGTGAAGTAGACGAGATCGTTATATGGCTTCGGTTGCGAAGGCAGTCGTTCTTGTTTTAGGTTTCGAATTTTTTTAAACCTATTTTACCCAATTTGAATATGATATCAGGTTAAAACCATATTGAATATGTTATCAAGCTAAATCCATGGATTATTATCCCCAGATTTTTTCAAAGATATTTTACTGAATCTGAAAACGATATTTGTAAATAAAATAAAAAAAAAACTTAAATTGATTAAACTGTAAAAAATAACATGCAGGTACAAAGTTATAATACATTAGTATATATATTAATTTATTAAATATTATAATTATTTAGTTTTGATTAAATTTAATATTTTATAATTTAGTAGTATAAATTACAATAAATAATTTACCAAGTTTTGTTTTTAAAGATTTATTTATTTCATTTATATTAGTTTATACATACATATTTCTATACAATTTATATAATCATGTAAAATCATCTTAAGATATAAATACATAAACTTATATTTAATACTAACTAATAAAAAAGTGAAAAACTTATAAATAAATTTTTAATCATGGTAAAAATTATCACTAAAAACCATATTTACAATAATAATAATAAAATAATACATATTGCATATATGATTGGAAAATAGTCAAAAGACTAATAACATATGCAGTAGGAATAGTTTAAGAGTAATTTGATCTCTGCTATATTTTATACTTGATTATCTTTTTATTGATGATGGTAGCTTGTACTTATTGTACCAATATGTATTGTCGTTCGATCCAATATTACATATATTAGAATTTTAGTTAAATAATCAATTAGTATAAAATCTTTCAGAGATAATTGTTATAAAATCTCTCACTGATTAGTACATTAGTGGAATCATGTAAGAATTTTGTGCTAATATAATGTGTATTTATTGGATTCCTTGCTTGACCTATAACAAATCTTAATGAAGCATTTTGTACTGATTGTAGTTTCTTAATATTTTGTTTGTTTGTCATACACCAAATAGGGGAAGCATACATCATTGCGGATCTAATTACATAGGATACATAGTAACGGTTGCTTAATAGTAACGGTTGCAAAATAATTTTACTGAAAATTTTGTGTTAGAGGTTAACGATTACAAAGCAACCTAGCAACGGTTACTAGGCATCGAAAATTACTGACTGTTCTCCTGGTAGAATAAATGAATTGAATATTTTTCGTACTAAATCCATTCTACCAGGAGAACAATAACAATCTTACGGTTACTAGGCATCGAAAATTACTGACTGTTCTCCTGGTAGAATAAATGAATTGAATATTTTTCGTACTAAATCCATTCTACCAGGAGAATATTACAAAGCAACGGTTACTCAAATTCGAACGGATGTGATTCGGGTATGAAGCCATCATGCTACCAATTAATCTAACACATTCCACATTGATCATGCTTTTTACGGCCTCATGACTTGTCAGTTTGTTATATCTAAATATTAACTTCATTTTATTCAACTATACATAAAAACCACAACGTTAGACGTACTGCTAAATTTCTGGCTGGAGAGGTATGATTCGAACTCGGTACCCTTTCGGTACGAAGCCATCACTCTACCAATTAAGGAGGATTTTTTTTTTAGGAATCATGACTTGTTAGTTTGTTATATCTATATATTAACTTTGTGTTATTCAGCAATAAATACATACCACCACGTTAGTCATACAGCTGAATTCTGTTTTATGGCTGGAGGTACGATTCGATCTCGGTACCCTTTCGGTACGAAGCCATCACTCTACCAATTGAGCTAAGACATGCCACATGGATTATGCTTTTTTTCGGCCTCATGACTTGTTAGTTTGTTGTCGCTTAAAATATACAATATCACCTACTTTGTGACGGCTTATCAATGTGATTGTCGTGGCGTCGCGCGTTAGGAGGTGGGAGCCGTGGTAAGGATTTTAGTTCTTGACATAAGTAAGCATTAGGTAAGTTAGTGTAAAGTAGGGAAAGATGTGATAGCGTGAATGAGGTAAAAAATAAATGTAATGATCACACTGACAAATATAAAGATACCTTAATAATAATGAAGATATCTTTGTGCAGAAAAGGAAAAGAAGGAAAGTCTTAAACTTAATTCTTTGTATAAGTTAAAGTTAAGGAAAACTGGCAAATATTTTAAGTATATTAATTAAATTTTCCCAAAAAAAATTTTTTCCCAATTTTATACACATTGGTTTTTTTCTGTAAAAGTTACATTTTTTCCAAGTTATGCTAAAATGTTCAGAGAGCCCTTAAACGTAAAGATGTATAGAAATTTTCACTTTCGATTTTTTTGCGATTACTGTAACTTACCCTACCGAAAGTTAAAAATCATACATTGCACAATAACTAATATATGATCAGGACTTACCTTGTAACTTACGGGGCTCGGATTCTACTTCTACAGAGTAACATCCAGCAATCGGACTCAAATTATACTAGAAAAAGACCAAGATAATTAATGTAATAAAAAAAATAAAATTTATAGAATACGGTTTTGTATGTATTGATGAATAATATTACATTTTGCGCTTATACAACTAGTAAATAAATTCATATTTTTAAATAAGGTTATTTATACAATGATAAAATTTTGAACTAGTTAACGAATAATATGTTTGAATCAATCGTATGCTAATCAAAACAATTTTTTTATTTATCTATATAATTTAAGTTTCTAATAAAATATTTTCAATTCATAATATATATTCGTACATTCACAAAAATTCACATTGAAATTTATACTCGTATATATTTATATTCACACTCAAACACAGCACCCGTATAGTTAAAGACAAACTAATCTTTCACAATTATTTCACTCATATTGAAGTATAAATTACCACATCATCAAATTCATTCGTCAGCGCATATATGTGCTACTCTGTTATATTAATACTATATTTATATAAAATTATTTACAAATTACTTACTAATTTTCTCCTTTAACAGAGTTAACATATAGATGTATGTTGCCTGGTAAAAAATTGATCTCTTCATATACAAACATATTTGGCACATTGATTAAACGAATAATATACTTGGTGGTATATATATATATATATATATATATATATGTAATTGTATATACAATTAATTATATTACAATAATACATATCCTATCACAATTATTATATACATGTAGTGGCAGTTTAAATGCAAGAACTACTTGTTCTGATATATTTACACCAACACAATTTTATTTATTTGAAAAGTATAGAGCCTGCACACATACTGAATCAATTCGAATAATAAATTTTAAGTATTCATATCATTTTAGAGGTTATCTTATAACGTATCTTTTATTAATATGTAGCTTTTACCAGCATTTGGACTGTAGAGACAATTGTGACAGTTTTTAGTACAATTTTATATGGAAAGCGGGGTGTAGCGTTATTTATAAACACAAAAATTTAAAATTAATTATATTTTATAAAACTTTATTTAACATAGTTTGACTTTACTCGACATTTTCGACTCCGCATTTCGAAATTTTCAAAAATTTATATTTTTTCAAAAAAATTAAAAAAAAAATCAATATTATATAAAATATCTAGAATTTTCAAAATTTTAATTCTTAAAAATAATTACGGTACGGGAAGTTCCAGCAACTTGCCTTAAGGCACAATGCCATGCACTACTGGTTACTACTTGGTTTGATTCAGTATTCACAAGCTCTCTAACTTTCATGATGAGTTTCAAGTTTGCTTTATATTTCCGTAGTTTTAATAAATATAATATATACATGAGATATGTAAAAAGAGTATTCATCTATATTAAGTGATGAAAAAGACAATATGATGTTATCATTATTGTCAAAAAATATACCTTATGAATCAAGTATTTTTTATTAAAAATTTTTATTTTAATAAATATCAATACGTAGTAGTATTGATTTATACGGTCATATGCGGAAAATGTAGTTTTTCTAAGGTTGAATTTTTATATATAAATATTTTTATATAAATTTAGCACAGAGTGAACCAATGAAAAATTAATTTAATGGTTAATGATTTTTATAACGTGTCAAAGTACTTCACATATTTTCTTTAAAAGTTTATCAACTTGGTTATGTTAAATATCAATTATCATATTGCAAATTAATAATATAAAATATAATTAAAAGAACGTTTTGATTATTTCATACCGGTTGTGTATTCATTTCAATAAAAGTACTGAGAAAATTTGATGAAGTTAAGTAAAGTCCTTTCTATATATGACCTGTTTTACATAGTATAGACAATGTAATACTTTCTACATGTTGAATCATTGAAAAGACTTGTATAAAATTTCACAACATCTTAACCACAAATTGATTCATATGATAAGATATTTTGCTTATTATTAATTAATATTATTCCCATAATAAAATGTCTCAATATATAAATTATAAAGTCTTTAAAAACAATATTTCAATCAGTAGTATAAAAAAATCAATAATATTACAGTACACAATGATAAAGAACTATATTATAGAATGTTTTTGAGTAAAAATTTAAGATTAACTCAATGTTCTTCAATCATGTTTATACACTAATTCACTGTACCTTGATCACTGAATTTTTATTTGTTTATTTAACAGATTCACTAAGTTTAGCACTCAGGGACAAATCACTGCAGTCTTTTATAAAATATCCAACTCAATCCCGAATTTGTTACTGTGTCGCTGTTTTACATAGATCACATTGTTCTCCGATTTTCTCGTCAGCGTGTCATCATACCTAGAAAATAATAAAAAAAAAATAAAAACCAGTTTTTAATAATATAATTTTGATCACTTACTCTCATTTCGCTTAGCGCCGCTTGCGGAACTCTGTTTTGTGAGCGACCAAGTGTAGCAGTTTGCATCTGCTGTTGCTGTTGCTGCTGTAACATTTGCTGTTGCAGCAATTGTTGTTGTGGCCTATGCTCTGTCGGGCTGTGGCATCTGAAAGTTGTGTGGAATAATACATATTTTTTTATTCACATATTCTCAACTGCCTAGTTAAGGGGCACAACTAGTGTAACCGCCTAAAAAAAGGTGATTTTTGGGAATTTATATTTAAAACAACTACTTCAGAAATCATTTCAAAATTTCAGGAATATATTTATACATGTTTTAAAAATACATAGTAAAATTTTTGAAGAAAGAAATTAAATATTTTTTAAGTTATCGTCGATCTCCAACGGCGCGACAAACAAAGGCCCTTCACTGCTGCAGTAATTCCGGCCTTCTCTACGTGGATAAAAATTTAAAAAAAAAATCTCGTTAACCTAGATAATATTGTCTGTAAAATGAACTACGATAAAGAAAAAAAATCAAAAATTGACAAAATGACGGCGTTTTTTTTTTAAAAGTCGAATTTTACCCAAAATTTTGGTCGTTTTTTGGACTGCCAAAATTCGATTTTTGATCCGATCAAAAATCGATAGTTCATTTTACGGAGAACTATATATAGAACATGCAAAAAAATTTGATAGTGATCGGATCATTTGTTTTTGAGTAATCGCTGCAGTAAATTCGGAAAATGCTGTTTCGAGTAAAACGCGGTTAAAGATTAAATGATCGTCATACTATATACTATATACGTATATACTCTTTAAATGGCTATAACTAAAAAACTATTTAAGATATCGATTTAAAATTATGGTTTGTTATTTTTGAAGGTATAACCTATCGAAATATGCAAAAATTAAGAATTTGATTTTTTGAAAATTTCACACTAGTTGTGCCCTTTAAGGACATTTAGCAAATTTGATAATTTACAATTGTCAGTGATAACTAGTCGTGCCTTAAGGCAAATTGCTGGAACTTCCCGTACCATAATTAAATACTCGAGAAAAAAAAATCAGTAATTATGAAATATTGATCAATGATGAATAACAATTGTTTCAAATATTTTCAAATAGATAATTATAAATTAAAGTTACATTAACATGCCGAATCTATCTGAGGATATGTTACTTACGTTTAGAATAACGCATATGAATTATATATACATTTTTAAAATAAATTGTAAATTGAAAATTTATGTTTTAAGTATAAAACTTTGTATATTTTTGAGAATTAGATTTTTTTCTGAATATTTTAATATTGTTAGAGCCGTACAAGTAAACTTTGAAAATTAAGAATCTTGGTACGAAACCCAAAAAATTGTACCAAAAAAGTACTCATTTTTAAAATCTTTATAAAATACCTAATGATTTGATTAATATATGTCTAATGATCATTTTTGACCTCCAAATAATATTTCTTTCTTACTTTTTCCTCTGTATCTTCGAAACCACTAGACCTGCCTTTTTAAAAATTCAATCAGTTCTACATCTTGTCAAAACAAGCAAAATGTTTTTGAATCGACGAAAAAATTGCATCCAAATTTAGACACACACTCACACATTTTTTCTAAGGTATGCCAAAATGTTCAGAAACTTTTGAAACGTAAAGATATGCAAAAATTTTCATTTTACATTTTTTTACGATTACTATAACTTACCCTACGAGAAGTTAGAAAAGACATTGTATAAAATGACACGTTGGAAAAAACAACTCAGAAGTTAACTTGCCATTCGTTATAAATAATATTACTAGTTTTTTTAAATATTATAGTGTAAACTCAAAATTTTTCTTGTATATAATAAAAAATTTACACGTCAGGAATAGATGTGAAGTGAAGAATTTTTTTCAATCTCCGACGGTAGTATTCATTTAGCAAAGATTTGGCTAGTAGATTTGTGCGGCAGTTCACGAACAAAATCTTATAAAAATTTATTAAATGACTGAAATACAGTATTAAACTAGTACTGTTTAATTAATTAAATTAATATTAATTTGTATAATTATTTTGCATTAAGCTTTAGTCTGAGCGTATGTATATAAAAATATACATACAATATGTATAACAAAAATAAAGAAAAGTAACGATAAGTTTAATGCAAAAACATTTTTTTATCATGAATTATTATATCATCAAACCTTGGAGGCGGTGGTGGTCTAGGAACGGATCCATTAGGTGGTCCATTTGTTGCATTTTGCTGTTGAGGATGCTGCAATGTACTAAATCTACCGCTATTGTGAGTTTGCTGCATTTCTGCAATTACACCTGCAGCATGTCTAGGAAGTGTCAGGCAATCGCTTTGTCGCATCATTTGAGAAGCTGCTACATTTCTGTAATATGATATTCAAAAGTTAATTCACCTGTAATTAGAACTATGGATATAAGATCTACACAAATTTTTAGTTCTACTTCATTGTGATTCTACTTCATACGAACTGCGAATATACAATAGTTTGCTTTGGTTCTAAACATTTACCTCGGAAGTGTGCTGGTTTGGTTGCAGGATTTAACTGCGCTATTAGCCAGATGACGCAATCTTTGCGTGTCAGCCATTATTAATGCATTAACATCACGTTCGACGTCAACGTCACTTCTAACGTTTGTCACGTCACTGCCCACGTAACGTTTCGAAGGAACAAGTGTTGCTTCCATGAAGTGGTCACCCTGGTGAGGTAGTGCTCCGCTTTGGTTAAGTATAGTTGCACCTGGAAATTGATCATTTCGAAAGGATTATATTAAGGGATCCCGGTTTGGCCCGGACAATCCGATTTCCACCTTGTGTTCCAAAAGCAGTATTTGTCCCGGATTGTCCCGATTTTTGAAAAATATAGGTTTAAAATTAAATCTTTGTTCTTACTTGAAAATGAAATTACAACTATAACAAAAATGATATTTACAACAAGTATGGTTACATAAAACAACAATATAAGAATTGAAAGAAAATTGCTTATAGCAAGAGTTCAAACGCGGCTTAAAATTTCAAAGTTTAATTTTCTATTTTACGAAAATTAGCAAAAATTATAAAAAAGAACTTTATGACTGCTTGGCACATATGATCACCTTTTTAATTAATTATAAAGAAAATTAATCAGTACTTTATATGAAGAAAAGGCGAAAAAATTATACATATTGAATTGTTTTGACAGTCATAAATTATGAAAAATATAAACGGTGGTATCGTGCCTTACGAGAGATATGAGTGTCTTGAGATACGAGCAGCGAAATGGGCGACTTGTTTGCTTCGTCATACGATAAAAATTCGAGGGGTCAAAAATATATAGAAAACTTCCGATCAATATCAGGATAACTATTGATAAAAATAATTTTAAAAGAAAAATAAACAAATATTATAAAGAAATTGAATATGAAAAAGATTGAAGAGTTATTTAAATATGTTCAAATATAAGAAGGCTTATAAATTAGCATAAATATGCATACATGAAAACTGTTGCATAATCTTTTATACCAAGCACCTCTGCCTGACAGATATGAAAACATTATGGCAACAAAAGAAAAGAAAATTTTCATTAATAATAATTGTGTCATTATTTTTGAGCTTAGTTCGAGCAATGTGGGACAGAGTTGAAAAGTTTGAGGGGCACCAGAGTTATTTGACCAATCATGTCTAATTCATTTTCACTATACAATAAGTGGATGTAGTACTTTCTGCCTCATCAAAACAATGAAAAGATAAAAAAATAATTTAAAATCTATTTATAGTCTTTGATTATTATTTATGTTGATTGATGTTATTGAATTAAATAAAAATCAACTGGATAGTAGAAAATAAGACATAATAGTTTCACAGATCTAGAAAAGAATCTAGTTTGTTTTCAATGTAGTTGTCTGTTTCCAGTGTAGTTTTTACCACTGAACACGAGTCTATAGTCAAAATTGAAGGTCGAATGGCAAAAATAAAAAAAATAATAATAAACGACAAAATCTACGATCTAGTAGTTCTTTTGCATAATAATTACAATCTAATTTATGTCGTTTTTTGTCTCTTATTATATAAAGGACCATTGGCTTTCAATTTAATGATTTCATTAAGTTTTCTTTGCACAATCTAATAGTAATTTATAAAAATGTTTTCTCTCTATAGCACCTGGGTAATATCTACAACCACGTTTGCAATTTGTTTATGTGAAAATTTGTGGACAGATTAGTGCTGTAATGTACAAAAAAAATGATTTTATCAATTTTACCAGCTTAAGAATTACTATGTTTTTCAATGTTTTGCCCTTACAACCCCAATTTTGACTTCAGATTCGTGTTCAGCGGTAAAAACTACATTGGACAAGATATGACGAGTGTTATGTGTAAGAAACGAATTGATCACATTTTAATGTATCCATATGAAAGTAAAATGCTTCGAGATACGAGCAATTTAACATGCATCCGTGATTACAAAACGAATTGACCTCGTAAGGTGGGGTACCACTCTATTTCTAAACTAAAGTAGGTATACAAGATATTTAACCTGTAGGTCCTCTTTGTTGTACAGTTTTCGCTTCCAATCTGGTCTTGTCCCGTTGATAATAGACGCCCGCAAATATGAGAACATTGAGTATCAGTAACGAGCATCCCACGGCAATGGTGACACTCAAAGCGGTCGAGTACGCCGAATAGCCGGCATTGTCGGAATGCAACGACGGCGGTGGAGCCTGCTGATCGCTCTCCTGGTTAATGTTGTGCAAGGAATTCAGACTTGTACTATTGGCCAGCTGGAATGAAAAACAATATTTGTAAAACAATTTAATATATTTTTCACTTAGGTGGCGGGGGCATTAATCACGTGTGGTTATTAGGGGAAAAGGGGGTTTGACAAAAAATAAAAAAATAACACATGGGGGAGGGATGGGTATGGTAAGATATCACGTGCATTAATTTTTACCTGAGTTTTTTTTAAAAATCTTAACATATTCAACAAAAATAAAAAAAAATACAATTTTTCTCGGAACTAAAATTACACGTAACGTTTCATGGGGGAGGGGAGGGTAATTTCGAATATCACCACGTATTACCAAGGGGGAGAGGGGGTCCAAAAATCTTTAAAAAATCGATCACTTGATCAATGGACGCCCCCTTAATAATACATTACTATTTTAAGAAATAACGTATTTAGGATACGTTTATGCATAAATCACATTTTAATAATTCTCATTTTTGAACAGCAAATAGAATTACTATTATATATAACAAGTATGTGTGTATAAATATAAATGAGATTATTTAAGTTTTTGTATTTTTGTATTTATAATATTTGAAAATATTAGTTAAAATGCAATAACTTTTAAATAATTTTAAAATTTTGAATTCATAGTTCAAACACAAAGTGTTAATTGTTGAAAACTTCCAGTATTATTTTTGATTGTGGTCCTTGAAATGTTATTCACGGTTACGGTTTCAAAGCTCAAATGAATAAAATCAGTAAAAATTAACGACAATAGCTCAAAAATAGTCATAATTTCACCAAAGATCTAAATCACACTTAAAATTTAAAGTAAGGAAACAGGACATGCACCACTATAGTTATACGTATTATTTTGTGTCTAATCAATCAAAAAATTATGTCAGTTTATACCCCATCCATTAATCTGAATACTCACATGTTTTTATTTTGTTATAAACACCTTTGCTGTTTTCAAAAAACAAAATTTAACCTAAACTTTTACTTAATGCCTTACTATTTTAAGAAACAATTGTTAAATTATTACCTAATTATATAGATGAACATGAGCTTATATTGCCTGATGTTTATGGTAATATTATTATGTCTTTAATTAATTGAAAAAATCTAGTTCATTTATCTTTAATCACTTAATCTAATCAAATTCTCGTACAAAATTCATTTTTTACATCAAAACTTTTAAACAACGAGAGATTTTTTTAAGAATTATATTCAGGATAGTTAATGTCAATACTATCATCCGTTTCGACTTGACGTCAAGTTCTGGAACACTGTGTATAATTAGAAATTACAAGATTTAAAAACTGAGTAACATATTAAAAACTCGTGGTTTTTAATTACTGAATATCTCAAGAAAACGTATGATAATATAAATAAACCAATAATGAATTAATTACATTAAGTGAAGTTTGAGCTAGTAAATTTGAAAGTTTCCAAATAAATCACAAGTGAGGTAATTATATAAAGTATCAAAATATTATATATAGAATCAAAATTAATAAAAATTTTAATATTAAATGTACTTTTTAATAGCCATTATTCAATGTGACTTTTTTACAACAAATTTTACTACTTTAAAAATGTTATCATATGGATGACGTTTCAATAGAAATATTATGCATTATTTGTCTTACTGTATTTTTATCTAAATTATTCAATAAAACTTAATGGTTCCGTTAATATTTGTGACTAAAACAAAAATTGAAAAAAAAAAACAAAACTGTTCTTTGAGCTGCTGCGATGATTCTTCTCGTTAATGGTGCCTTTTTGAAAAAAATCATTCAATTACTATCATAGTCATATTTTTATCCGTCTGGAACTGTATTTTAATCAACATAAAAGCTAAAATTATATACACAATCCGTGCAAGTAATTCAATTATTTTAAAATATTTTAATTTATTGAACATCTACTTTATAATAAAAAAAGAAACAAAAGATGAAAAATATACAAAGATTAATATATCATATAGCTAATTCGTCACTTGTTTTTCGTGTAGGCGATTTCAATTACATGTCTTACCTGAATATTAAACATTCCATTGACAGCAACTGTAGGTGTAACGCATGTGACGTATTCTCCATAAAGACCTGGTCCGTCCAAACCATTATTATTAGAACCACCGATAATGTTTACACCTCCAGGTGGCAAATCATCAAAATCATCAGTCAAAATATTTCCTGCATCATCCTTTAATTGCCTTACTAGGCCATCATATAAATTAGGATCGGAATGATGTCTGTAAAATAATAATAAAAGTTGTTGTACAAGAGTTGAATAAGATTATTGTATAAACCTTTGAATGGAAAATTTATACTAGATCATAAAAATGAAATAACTGTATATAAACTTTCAAATTTTTTTTTTTAATTTTAACGTATTGTTTTTGTGTTTATTAGAAAAAATATTACCTAAATAAATTATGCCTTGTACCAGCATCTTCACTTCCTGATCGATGAAGTTCAGGTACAAGTCGCAGCCATACTGATAATTGGTGAGCACGAAAATGGTTTTTCAGTCGTGGTTTCATACCTGAAAAATTTATTATATATTATTATCACTATTTATGATTCGATATAACCAATTATGATTTGGACATAGGCTCCAAAGGGAGAAAGATGTAGAACGTTTGTTGAAAATGTTCCCTTTATTGCATTAGTAGACCGCATTGCTTTTTAACAGTCAGACGATAAGCTTTTTTGTTCATAATAATTACTGTCGTTGAAAAACATTCGTGGGCATACCCTTTGGTTTTTAATCTATTATATGTCTACACTGCAAGAACGGTTGTCACAATCGCCCTGTTCTTGCATGATTGGATTATGACTATATCGATGGATGTTCTGATACATCGTATTTCAGTATTTTAGTATTTCCACGTAGAATAATGTTGCACGTTTGATATTCGTACGCTTTTTAGATAAGGTTGTCCTATCTAAAACGCCTTTCTGCAATTCAACCACATGGCATTTTGACAGTATTTAGTGCCATTTTGTATGAGAAGCGCTACGTCACACAGCACCTACGTAACATTGGTCTATTTTACGACAAAATCGGCCCCTATAAATACGTACCATCTTTGAGTATTATATGTATATTCCTCCATGGGGTCTCTGTAATGTATTGATAGCTTTAGGAAAGAGTTTTAATAACATCGCACGATCTGAAGAGCTATTCGGTAAAGAATTCGCATTAAAATCAATCAACGCCTCTCTTTCGGACATTATATAGGATCCCATGTTGGGTGAAAAGGAGAAAATACAACGCGAACACATGGATAGCACACACACACTTTCCTAACTCGTGAAAAACAGATTGAAAAACGAATATTTTAAGCCGGATAGGAAATTCCATGGACGCATCTTCACGTATATAATACAAACGGGGGAAAAGTTAGCAAACACTTGAAGATTTTGTTTATAAATTCTTGACTTTCTTTATTATTTTTTAGTTTCAAAAGTTTATTACAAGCATTAATTACGAAGGTAAAATAATAATTTGCAAACATAATAAATTTGACAAAAAACAGATAAAGCTGTAAGAATAAAAATATTAGCAGACCCAGGATAAATAAAAATTTGAATTTGTACTAAACCAAACTAAAAAATAATTATATACTTTTATTCTTATACAGCTAGAGTTTAGTTTTATTCATTTTATATATACTAGCTGGCCCGGCAAACGATGTTTAGACTTAAAAAATATTTAAAAAAAAATTGTATTTATTTGTACTGATTGTAAATGTAGAAGTGCGTACTATGTAAGTGAAAGAGACAGCTAACATGAATTAAATGGATGGTTTACCCCCTGAAACGCATGCCACATAAATGTTTCTGAGACATATTATTAGTCATTCAAGTGCCAGCTTTATCTGAAACCGATTTAATTTCAATTGAATTGGCACATTCGAATATTCAAGGTTTTTATATATTATTATCGCGCTTTTCATTAATTCATTACGAATTTTGGAATTACGAAACAAAATTCTAACATTTATATTTGCATTAGGTTATGGCATGTCGAATGCCATGTCAAATCGAGTCAGAAATGTTAAAAAATCTACACTTTTCCATAGGTTTGTACAGTGTCCTAGTTTCCTCTCAAAACCTGTTATATTTTCAAATAATATTTTTGCTCTTTCTGCAAATCATTTAAGAACTAAGTACTACGTGCTCACATATTTGTGCAATGAAATAATATGTTGTGCAAAAATCTATCATTGATTTGATGTATCTAGTTTTCTTGATGGTAACCTTTAAAAATTAGAATGAAAAAAATGTACGACAAAATTAAAAACAGTGTCACAGGTTTGGATAATCCTTGATTAAAATAGTTTTTGAAGTAAAATTTGATCTTTTTCCTAAAGACAAAAAAAACTAATCTAAAATAAATCACAAACATTCATCACTGCACGTGGGATGAATAACAATTATTCGATCATTTATAAAATAGGGGTTTGTTGTAAAATATTGAAAATTTAATTATCTGAAAGCAGTATAGTTCATATGACTCAAAAGGGACTGATAGCTGTATATATTATATGTTAACTTCATTCGTTTTTTATCGCTCGTTTATTGTCTCTAAATACACTCTCTACAATATTCATCTCTATCTCACTTTTTGACTCTCACAATATAATAATCTACTCACTCGACACTCACATATTATGCAGTTGTTATTTTATCCATATGTCATGCTATTTACGTCAATATGTATTTAAATATTCACTTCCTCTTGAATATTAGAATAAAATTTAAAGAATTTCTATAATGCTATGCTTCCCTAAATGTATGGTTGTTATTTCCTTATATTCTCTACAAAGCAACTTCTACCCCTGTGTTATTATTATGAAAAACTTGCTTTCAGCTGCAATCAATAATCGTTTTTGAGATTTTAACTTTAACCTCTTTCCGCAACGATGAACTTGGAATATTCTAAGCGTATAATATCCAAGCACCTATATGGGAGAATGCATGAATCGCGATATTCTTAACACGCGCGAATAAAAAAATCCATTTAATATATTGTGTAAGTTTTAGAAAGGTCCGTAGTAGGAAATACAATACTGGTGTACCGTTCAGATTTAGCTTAAGAATATTGGTATTTTTGGTATTGAAACAAAAGTGCTAGAAAATACATTTTACACTTGAATTTCAGTGTTTTGGAATTATTGAAACTTTAAATCTCATAATCGCTTAAAACAGATATCTCAAGTCGTTTTATTGTATAAACTTTCCCTTAGAAGTACATACAAAAATTGCATCATATTAGTATAGCGATTTCTTTTTATTAATCAGCGATTTATTTTTATTAAAAAATTCATTTAATCATAACATATGTAAATAAAACTATGTAAACTTATAAATTATTGCTTGAAGTCTTTTTTAGTATTAAGCCTGAAAAGCTTCGCACGGCTCTCTAATGTCGGCGCCAAACAGCCTCTAGAGGAAAATGCATTGGAAAAATTGAAACAACAGTATTTTAATAATTTTTTTTTTGTGAAAAAGTTTTGTGTGTATGAGTTAATATCTTGAGAATGGGTTCAAAAAAATCATTTTTTGCTGAGTAAAATACCAAAAAGGATGATTTTCTGCAATTTTTGTATGGCAGACCTCTAAGGAGAGGGTGAACGATGGACATGGGTGGCTTGGCCTAAGTTAGAGAGGGGTTGGTCATACATTTGGACGTGATTGGGGCACTCTAAATGTGCCGAAACGGAATTTTTCAAAACTCAAACTTCATGTTTAGGTCAATGCACGGGACATTAGAATTCATTTTAGAGGTATGTTTTTTCAGCAAAGTATCTTATTTTGATCTCTAGTATCCGAAAATCATATGTGCCTAAGCAACTTTTAAATCGACCTGCCTTAATATATATATATATATATTAGGGTGGTCCTTAATATGGACATTTTCGAATTTCCTTGCCCCAACAGCTCAAATGGTTCCAAATTGATAGAAAACAATTCTCTGAAAGTTTTAGCTCTTAATATTGTCTTTTAGATAGAGCGCAATTCAATCAAAGTTTTGTATAGAAATAGCATGAAAAAATTTACAAAAATTTTGTAGAGCGTCGAATTTTCAATAAAAAATGTCACGAATTTTCACTTTTAATCAACTTATCGCTAAGTTATACCTAAAATTTTTTTTTAAATTTTCAAAATTTTTCCATGCTATTTTCATACGAAGTTTGATTGAATTGCGCTCTTCTAAAAGAAAATATTAAGAGCTAAAGCTTTGAGAGAATTGTTTCTTATCAATTTGGAACTATTTGAGCCCTTGGGAGCAAGGAAATTCGAAAATGTCCATATTAAGAAATACCCTAATATATATATATATATATATATATATATATATATTATAAATATCGTTTGAGAAAAGTGCATTATTCAATTAAAACTGACAGTTTGCCATTTCTCAATTACAAAGTTTTACGCACGACTGGAAATTATAAATGCTTTTTTAACGCTAGGTTGAAGTTTGCGAATGATTTAGGTATTGAAGAAAGCTAAAAACGACGAGAAGAATTTTTCGTAGTATTCTGGAAACATTCACATTTACATGATAGTCGAATAAAAATTTACATAAAATTGCATAGGAATTGCACCGTAATTTGAATATATGTGCTTTTATTACGGTGATGTTTGAATCAGATTTAAATCACATTTGTAAGAATCATGGTAATATGTTGGTTAACTAGGAATATAAAATATTATTTTGCATCCTATTAATATGTTAAATTTAAATTTAGGTATCAAGAAATACAGCACGATATAAAAATAAACTAGTGGGGCGCATGGTATCGTGCCTTAAGGCAAATTGCTGGAACTTCCTGTACCAAAAATTATTTTTCTTAAAAAGACTAACATTTTTGAAAAAAATTTACTCAGAAAAAAATATTTTTTTGAAAAGATTATCATTTTTGAAAAAAAAAATACTCAGAAAAAATTAGGCTACAGTTGCCTTTGCCAAAAACTAATCACACCGTCTCCTTATCAATACGAATCGAATGTTTTTTAAATTATTCAAATCGCTTCATCCGTGTTCCCGAAATCGTCGACGAACATTTGTATTCGAACACACACACATACACGCACACACACATGCATCCATTTTTTCTAAGGTATGCCAAAATGTTCAGAAGGTTTTGAAACGTAAAGATATATGAAATATGAAAATTTTCATTTTCGATTTGTTTGCGATTACTATAACTTGCTCTACGGGAAGTTAATAATTAATTTTGTTATCTAGGATTGAATAAAGAACATTAATCTTACACTATTTTAAATAATTGTGTAGAATGAAATATAATATTCTTTCAAGGCGTACATTTGAAAGTACCCTAAACCTAAAACCAGTTACAAATGATTCCCAAATATTAGCAAACTTTTATATCCGTGCAATATTTTGGTATTTTCTGGCGCACCTATTTTGATTCATGTATCCAATATCGAATACTATTTATATTATAACTTTCCATCGATAAATAATAAATAATAGTTGCAGCGTAAAACTAATAACATTATCTTCGAAGCGGACAAACAAAACAACGAGATATCCATTAGTTCGCCGATGGATTATCAGAAAGCAATTCTTTGGCGTTTATACACATACCGTTTAGGGAAATACGGGGTAAAATGATCCATTGTAGTAATAATAATAATATATACAGGGTGTTTCAGACAATGTCAAGCCGAAATGGGGTGATGGTATTGATCGTAATTATCATAACATAAATTAGAAAAAAAATCATGTGGTTTGAAAATTTTGAGCTTTCAAGTGCAACCTAGAGCTTTGATTGAACTGTGTCAATTTTCATCAATTTGTTTTTACAAACTTTGGATCTGCAACCGTAAATAACATTTCTAGGATCACAGCCAGAAATAGCACAATAGCTCACAATATATTCGTAAAATTTGAACATTTGCGTTTTTATTTTGGACTGTGGTCATAGAAATTCTAATTACAATTAAATACTATTATTTAATTAATTAAAATTAACATCAACCAATTATTAAAACACCTCATCAAAGCTCTAGGTTAAGCACTTCATATCCCATAATTTTCTACATGAGATTTTTTTCTAATTTTGTTCATGATAGTTATTATCAATACTATTACTCGGGTTGGGCTTGACGTTAGCTCCTAAAACACCCTGTATATGTACTTCCCACATGATTTTTCTATCTGCCTTATTAATCATTCATAAGTTTACTATATGTAAAATGAAATTACGTTAACACTTACGGGACCGCAACGATTTCAAAACAATCTACTTAAGTGTACCGGCTGTAAACTTGATTTCATTGTGTATGTTATGCAATTTGTTTGATAAAAAAAATTTGTGGTCATTGAAGGACATACATTTATAATATTAATTTATTTTTGATCATTTTATAAAGAATGGCAGCGTTCAAAACAATTTCTAAAATGCATAGCTGGTTGATTTTGACATGTTTTACAATAAAAAGCGCTCGGTTGTTTTAAATATTAAAAAAAAGACTATATAGCAAAGAAAAAGGCTAATAATATTACTAAAATAACTTAAAATTATTTTCAAAAAACAACACTGCTATACGTATGTAACTTATTCAACTTTTCGATGCAAACTGAGTCATTGTTTATAAAATAGCCTGTGCCTCACAGAGTATGTTTGTCCACTCAGGTGAACAGCCGTCCCCAAAAAGTTCAATATCTTTCGGTGCGTTTTTCGTAAATAATGCAAGTTTGCACAAAAATAGGTTTCATAGTCTTAAGTTAACGAATATCTTAAAATATTACCGTCTGAAATTATGAAAAAAATCATTTAAGTTTTGTCAAAGTTGTAATGATACCTTAACTAAGATGCTAAAACTCCAGCTCAATTTTGGATCACGTCTATTAGTGACACGTATTGGAAAGATTTTGCAATATACCTTAAAGCAAGATGCCACGTACATCTATTTTGTAAAGGTTTTTGGTATGTTTAGTTTACTGTTATGCCAAAAAACATTTTTAAACAAGTCTAGTAAAATTTTGATGCTGATTTAGAAAAAATTATCTTTCAAGTTTTACCTTAAGGCACTCAATTTACCCAACGTTCCTCTATATATTCTATACTCTCGAACATTTTCCAATAGATCTAAAGGAAAAAGGTCCTTTATTTCCTTTGAGATTCTTTTCATTACCGGGCGATTAATCAAACTGATTTATAAATAGAGCTTCGTACCGAAAAAAACTTCCATTGTAAGATAGAGTTAAGCGTGTTCGTAGATGATCCTTTGTTGTCTACGTAGTATGCGTAGGTGTTAAAAAAGATTAGGTGCACATAATAGAATAATATAGTTGAAAGATTATCAATTTATCATTACAGGTATCAGTAATCTTAGTAATCAATATTGTATGTTTGAATAGTTCAATTCAATCGACCAAATTTGAAGAAATCTACTGCATTTGATATGAGAAAACTAGATATTTCAATTTTTGACACACTTGAAACTTAGACTTTCCAGAGTTTGGCATTTGTTCCACTTTTATAGTAAGTGCAGTTTCTAACAATAAGTTTTATCCCGAAAGTTCTCAAACTATCTCATATTATTATAATGTCGTAACATATAACATCGTGATGGCATATTTCAGTCATTACTAAATGGATTTCAAAATATTCCATCAAAAGATTTGTTCTGTATTTACTTTATCTATAAATAAGATTAATTCGTAGAGTATGTAGGTGTAATAGATAATGAAAATATATAATAATTGAATGAACAAATGTAATTATACAAATTGTACAGCTAGGTATAATAAAGCAAGTAAGACTGGATACGGTTGCACCATCTTTTTCTCAGCAATATTTTTTTAAAATTTTCAGTTAGCTGCAAGAAGAGTAAATTACATGGTAATTTGAACAATGGTTCACATGGAAATACTGAAATACTATCAAATATCATGAATAAGTTATAAAATCGTACAAGATTATATACTAATCCACTCATAGATGTAATTAGAACCCTTTTCATTTATCGCATAAAAACAAGACACTGTATTATATTTTATTTACATAGAAATTTACTGAAAATATGTAATGGTAAAGTATAATACCCATGGGTGGATTTATGTACTAATCCACCATCATGTTGTAACCATTATATATATTGAAAAATATTTCTGTAAATTAAAAATTAAATTGAATTATACAAGAAAAGGGCGCGTGTCACAATTATCTACAACCTCGGTTATGATAGGCTTAAAAATAAATTAAAAAGTAATAAGTACTAACACCAAAATGATTTTTGACAACCTTTATTGTCACAAATACGTCTCTAAACAAAACATAATTTTTAAACAAAGTTCAATTTTTCTGAATGTTTATTCTTTACCCAAAAAGGACAACGCCCACAATCACGTATCACAACCGTACCCAACGCACAATTGAAATTTTTATTGGAAACAAATCATCGTTAGGACTGAGCTGAACTATTTACACAGAAACTAATTACTGGTGATTCACTACTGAAGACTTCAACTTACAGAAAAATGACAAACTAAGTGTTCTCTCCGTATTCAAGCAACAGTCATTAAAATAAATCGAACAAAGAAACTCTTTTTGACTCTTCAAAAGCAATGCCGTCTACAGATCATATCAGAATAACGCTGAACTTGGCGCTGACCAAAGGTAATGGAAACTTGTTCGAAAGCACATACTTTACCATTCTCCCTCTGGACCCTTATAATAAAATCTGTATAGTTTAGCAATTAAGTAAACTATCACTACCGTACCCTGGCACAACCGCCCTACATATCTCTATGTAGAATAATTTTGCAAAAAGTTTACTTTGATAACTGAAAGTGTATCAGGCAGAACTATAATAATATGAGTTTGTTTGAGCTTAAGACCTTATTTTTTTTTCAATTACTTTCACAATTGATGAATTCATTCATGAATTAACTAGGAATTTTGATGAAAATATTTTTAACTTTCCATAGGGTAAGTAATTGCAATCGTCCAAAAATAGAAATTGAAAATTTTTACATTTCTTCACGGTTTGAAGATTTCTGAACATTTTGGTATATCTCAGAAAAAATGGATGTGTGTGTGTATGTAATGTATGTATGGATACAATTTTTCGTCCACGTTTTCAGGCGCACGAATAAACCGATTTGAATGGCTCAAAAAAACATTCGATTTCTATTGATAGGGAGATGTGTTAATTAGTTTTTGGCAAAAGCAGGTCCAGTCGTAACGCAGATACGGAGCAAAGAGTTGCAAAAATACAAGTCGAGCTTTTGAGAGAACGGAGTATCCGATTGGAATGGTCTAAAAATCATTTAATTTGCAATGATTGGGAGAACAGGTGATTAGTTTGTGGCAAAGGCAGGTCCAGCCATTTCGAAGATACAGAGCTAAATGTGCAAAAAATGGCAGATTTTAGGAGAAATAAGCGTCCGATTTGAATGATTCAAAAAACTTTCTGTTTGTTTTAACAAAATAATAGCTTTTGGGAATGAAAAAATTAAATTTTATAAATCGAATTTTAATTTTAATTCTGACTAAAGTTCTAATATACTTTGAACAAATAATTTAAACTTTGCAATTCAGTTCATATAATTCTTATAAATATTAGACAATGTTACAATATTTATAAAAATTTATTTGAAAACATTTAATATTCCTCGAACATTTCGTTACGGTACGGGAAGTTCCAACAATTTGCCTTAAGGCACGATGCCATACACCACTAGTTTTGATATTTGTTATATATATATATATATATATATATATATATATATATATATGTGTGTGTGTGTGTGTGTGTTATGTATGTATGTATTATAAATTCCATTTGTACTTCTATTGTATCGATTCGCTCTGTTCTTAATATGAAAGCGCTTCTTCGTAAAGAATAAAAACATTTTTTGTAGAAAGCACAAAGTAAAAATAAATGGTTCAAATACCCTGCTTTTTCCATCGTTCGATGGTACATGAAGATATTAGAATACACATACGCCAGAGGCAGAGCTCGCACACTTTTGTGCAAAATGCATATATTCCTATGTATTCCTACCACGTACGTATTCCGCCGTTTATGTGAGTCGGCGAGATAATGGAAAGGAGATCTGGCAAATAGAAAACAGAGAAAAAATCAACCAAAGATTTGTGTGATCGCGAACAAAAAGTATAAAAGGAAAAATATGTCAGCTTCGAATAGGATAGATAGCGCCGCCGCCTTTGGGGCGAAACGCGATAAGTCCCACTATGGCCATCCAAGGAGAGGTGTTAATGAATTGTTTCCTCGAGTTCAAAGATTACGGACAATCTAAGTTTGGAAAGTATATACTTTAACCAGATATTTCGTCGCCAAGATACTAACAATGTGTAATATAGGGTAGAGCAAGGCTTAAAGACCCGCGGGTAAAAAGGTCCACCATCAAAATCTCAAGAACGAGTGTAAATACTGGAGCAAATAAGCTCCAATATAGACTAAAGATCCGCGGGTAAAAAGGTTTACCACCAAAGTCTCAAGAACGAGTATTATTACTGAAGAAAATTAGCTTCAATTAGACTGAAGTGTTATGACTTAAAGATCCGCGGGTAAAAAGGTCTACCACCATAGTTTTAAAAACGAGTATAATTACTGGAGCGAATTAGCTCCAATATAGACTAAGTGTACTATGGTTTTTCATATAAAACAGAAAATATAGAGCGAATTAGCTCCAATACAGACTAAGTGTGCTATAACTAATTCGCTTTAGCTACAATTTTTGTTAACAACAATATTTGAAAGTAAAGAAAAACAGATATGCTATCAACCATCGTTAAATCAAGCAAGCTATCAGATTTTTTTTTAATTACAATATTTGTTAAACTGTTACATCTAGTAACAATAATGATGAATAACATAAATATGAATATAAAAGAGTATAAAATAAAGGATAGAATTTACATTGAAATGATGTCCGTAGTTATGATAAATTAATATAAAATAAAAGCAAATAATAATAATAATAAAATTAATAAATGAAATAAATAAAATTTCTGAAAAATAAAAATAATACTAAAAAAACAAAGATAAATGACAATATTTGAAAATCTATATCAAAAGTATTAACTTTCGTTATTAATTTGGTTGTGAGCACTGTTGTTTAAACGACGAGGTCTTAATATAGTTTTTAAATATACATTGTTTGATTGTTTCATAAGATGTATTGTTGAATTTGAGTAAGATTCAACAGATAATTTCGTATATCCTCTATAAAAGCTTACTTGTGGATGGGGTAAAAAGGACCAATTGAACCTTTACACTGACATAAGTGTAAACAATGAAATATAGCAAAAAAAAATGCAAAATATAAGTTAAATTAATAGTTTTCCAGCTCTGCTAATGAAGATTTTTTCAAAGTGCCGGATAAATATGAAGTGTTATATCCATAAAAATAATTTCCCATATGATTTATATTTAATTCGTAAAATAACCTTTAAAATTTTAAAAACAAATCATTGGATATGTTCTTTTGGCTGTCCCATTGGATGTGGTAAAAAGGTACAAACTCTCAAAAAATAGTAAAAAAAAACGAGGATTTTAAAATATAGGGTAAAAACAGATGACAAATTTTAGAAAAATAGTAAAAAAAACAAATTTCTATAATTAGGAATTTTCTGGGAATTTTATCGAACATAGAACGATGTTTGTTTGATACATGATGTGCTATGATGTAGTCCGTTTGGTTTAAACAATATTATTACTTAAAGGTTCCTTTGTGCTTTTGTGAGACCTTTTGTGCCCCGCCCTACCCTATATGTACAGATAGATTTTCAAAAATTCCATTTTAAGTGTATTAGCAATTCTCAGATCTTAATGTTGTGAAAATATTATAGATCATTACATAATTTCAATTTTAAAGAATTATGATACAAACGTGAGCTTAGCAAATGAGAATATTTTAAAGTAATAATTTTACTTGTTTGTACTAAGTACTAAGTTTTATTCATTCATTGTACTAAGTTTTATTCATTCATTTTAACATAAAAAATTACCTTATATCCTTCACATATACGTAAACCGAGTGTGACATCAAATCATTCATATCTTTTTCTATTTAAGTTTTATTAGAATCCATACGTTTCATTTAAAATTTTGTTCTGAATTCAGTAAAATATATTAGATAGTATATTGAAAATAATTAAAAACTAAGTGAATATAATATTCTAACTATGAGTATAAAACACAATTAACACAAATACAGTAAAGACTCCTTCCGTAATTAAATTGTAAAATCAAACAGAAACGCACATATTTATAACAAAAATAAATTGCTAAGACGTACTATCTGATCTGTATCTACTATAATAATATTTTTAAGAAAAGTATTTGCAATAGTTGAATAGGATGACCATCATGGGCTGAAGTAATTGTAAAAGCATATTGGTATAAACGCTGTTTGTCACTTAGATAAACTTTTTTATTGCTTTTATTGGAACACTATTCAAAATGCATTGAGATTTACGTAGAACTGACTTGAATTGTCCTCAAGTTTATCTCTGATCTAAAGTAGATTCCATTGGAAACATCATATCACGGAAAATCTCTTGAAAAAAAATTTAATGTCTCAAATGAAACTTGCGACATAAAATAATAAGGCATATTCAGTTGGCATTAACAAGTAGGAGAATAAGTATTATATAATATGTAAGTAGAAATACACATTATATATTCAGCACTGGCATTTAACATCAAAATATAGATTTTGACTTTACCTGAATGCATGAAATAAGTTCTCAAATGTATTACAACTAAAACCACGAATTACTTTAGTTTTGTCAAAAACTTTAATGTTGCATTTAAATTAAAATCAACAAATACCCTCATAAAATCAACACTCGCGTATTCTTTTCAAATTTGATCAGTGTTACAGTCTACCCATTGACACGTTTTCTTTATTATATTTTATCAATTTCCTCTACGCATTCTTTCGATATGCTGATATAATATACTCCAATATTCCACAAAAAATGTAACTTTGAAATTTTTACTATGCTCACAGAAATACGTGTATGTATAAGTTTATTTATATTATAAAAATCAACGAGCTGACAAAGTTTTGCAATGGGAGTTATGCGAGTTTTTCCGCGAGCGGTTTTTTCTTCATTCGATTCCTCGCACCGTGCGCACCTACCTAGAGCTCGCGAAATGTGTTTTAACTCGATAGAAAAGTTTTTAGAGTTTTCTTTCCGCGAAAAAGGTGATGAATGGTTATAGAATGAATGATGTTTTAATGTCACCCATATATATTTTTTTCACTTTATGGTTTTACAAATTTAAATTGGACGAAAATATAGCTGGAGTTAAAAAACTAAGTATTTTTAAAAAAAACTGCATAGTAAAGAAATGATTATGAAATAATTTATAAATACTAGTACTTTCATCATACTTAGATTTAGTTACTAGTATTTTCAACATATAGATTACACGTGGTATGAAAACTTACTAACTTTGCAAAGAAATTCGTTTTCGCAAAAGAATCTGATTTGCTATTTTTATGTTTTTTTACGTTTCAAGTCATTCTAAAGCAATATAGAAAAAGTAGGTTTGTGTATATGTGATCAGATTTTTCGATTTTTTATTCACATTTTTCGTGAACAGCTGCACCGATTTCAAAAATTTAAAAGCTATATGATTCGCGTAGATTCGATTTGAATGATGATCGACCAAGCCGTTTCTTTTTAATTAGCAGAAAAGTGAAAAGTTTTTCATCCATTTTTTAGTCCACAATCCTGTATCGATTTTAAATATTGAAAAACTGTTCGAAGGCTATTGGTTGGGAATCGTGCTGATTAGTTTTTTGTGAAAATCGGGTCATTTCTTCAACACTAAAAAGATATACAAATAATTATAACTGAAATTTTTCCGATACTTTCAGAAATACGTGTATGTATAAGTTTATTTATATTAATAATTTCCATGGAAATAGTCTGATAATTTTTTCCATGATGATGATATGTCCATACTAAACATATTAAAATATTACGGTCCTACGACAAGTAGATGAACTTTAAAAAGTCATCAAAATTTGAATATAATGAGTCAAAATTTTTTATCTAAAGTCGCTTCTGTGATATGTTGAGTCAAAATTTTAATTTTTTTGAGTTTATTTATTTGGTTTCAGTTGAGTAAATACTAAATTTTTGAAGTAAACAGTTAAAATTTTGTCAAAAATTTGTCTAACTCACTATTTCGGTTGCTTTATTAAACATATCGGGAAGTTCAAGCAACCTGCCATAAAACAGAATGCTACCTACATCTAATTTTGATAGATGTCGTAGTCGAAGATATTATGTAAGTACACTTCTTATCTAAACGGTAAATAATAATACTTGGAAATTTGAATTTATTACAATAATTTAAATCTTGCTTTATAGATTTTATCATATTGTGGTTGGACTTCCACTTTTGGAACCATATTGTGGTTCCAAATTGGACTTTGGAAATATCGATATGTAGTTAAAAAAATGATAAAAACAATTATGACTCAATCTTAGTTAGTCATGAATTTTAAATATTTAAATAGTTAAAATAGTCAAATTTTGAATATTAATAATAGTTATGTATGATAAAATGGTCATTTCAGCATTATTTGAAAATAATTTTAAACTATGTGCAAGATGTATGAAATTCCCAATATACTTAAAGAGCTTAATAAGAATTCATATTTAGTAAGTATTGAATTTGGGAACTTGCTCAACTGTCTCTTATAAAAATGCTGATTACGTTTTTTTTTATTGAGAATTAAACAATCGATTTCTTATTTTAGGATATTGGTTCAGTTCATAATTTTTATTAAAATGGAAAAATTTATTAAAATAGTCATACTATAAATTTCAATTAGTCAGCACGATTCTTCAACTGATATCTTAGGAACAGATTTTGATTTTTCAGTTAATTGTGTTTCATTGAATGCGAGAGTATAGACTGATTTAAAATGGACTATTCAAATTTAAATTTTATGTTCAAATTTTTGGGTTTGGTAAAAAAAAAAGGTCAAAACAAGAAAGCGCTAGTGATTTAAGTACAGGCATATATGATTGATACCAAAAATTCAATAAAACTTCTTAGCCATTAAAATCGATCAAACAAAGAATGAACAACGTGTTATCCAAAGGTTTCAGTAATAGATTTTCTGTGAATCATAGATATTAAGGTATAATAATTTTCGATCATTTTCTGTTACACGATCAAACTTTGTAAAGTTTTCTCCACCTCTGCATAATGACAACTGGTACCAGAGTGTGACAGTACAGATTTTTATTATTTGACGATTTGGGTTTTCCATTTCATTCGGTATTTTCTTGCTATGTTATTTTTTATATCCAGCAGTAGCATAAAATCTAATGGTTATCGTACCTTTAAGTATATGTATACAGATATGTACGAGTATATCGCGAATACATAAAGATAGCAGCAATGTACTGAAATACAGATTCATGCAAGTTCAGTGAAGGTAAAAAATAAATTTACCTTTTTTATCAATATCAGCATATAATGAAAATATTTCTATTTTGAACGCCAATAAAATGAATGAGCAATAACGCCTATACAACATAAAAAATACTGCCAATTAATTATATTATGATTTCAATACACAGTGAATATTCGAATAATGATTTTTATAATTTTTACGTGTTAGGTAGAGTTGCAGAAGCTGAGAGTTATATGGAAAATATGGAGACAATTTCAAAATTTCTCATTAAAGCGTATACAATATATTGGCTAAAAAAAGCATATTATATTATGCTAATAATTTCATTCCACAAAGAAAAAATCCCTAAACTGGTGTGATGTTTAAAATTGAACATAACTTTCAGCTTTTAAAACGCTATGTTCACAAATTATCTTTTGGAGGAATATGAAACAACTATATTTAATTTATTTTTATCAACCAGTGATCGGATGTTTTATAAGTTTTTGTGTAGATTTGACTTAACTGCGTGAAGGATTTGCAGAAGGCAAAACAACGGTTACATTATTTCTATGAGATAAATTTATTATTATAATTTGTTTAACACTAATTAATAATTGATGCAGCAATATAGGATAAAGAATATTTTCAGGTGGAAATAAATTACTATATGAATTTCCAAGTAAAAACCAAAATCACTACTGCTTGACCACTCATTCATCCAGGAGACATACGATATAATTATATGAATTAACAAATCGGTTTCAAGAAAAATGATATAAAAGTTGAATCTCATTCAAATAAATTTAGAACATATTCAGACTTATTCGAAAGTATGAAAAAGGCTGATCAAACATACTAGTAATTTCCAAGCAAGAACGTTGATATAAAATTTATGAGACAGAATATTTAAAAAAAAGGTTAAAGACTTATGTATACTAACACTAAATATCAATTTTAACTTTAATTTATTTTATTTTGTAATAATAATCACTTTTAAACTGCCTAAACTGCACGTAGTTCTTAATCTTTTTTTATTTTATAACTAGCTTAATATTTTAATAATTAATTACATTTAGTGTAAATAATTATTTTTAGTATTCTTCTTAGATAATAAAACGTTTTAATTTTTTTTCAAGATTTTTCTGTCTTGCGCATTAATCATTATTAAATATGTTACGTAGAAAACTAAATCAAATTTATTTAATTATATGTAAACTACTTTTTTGATAAATTAATTTTTTATAAATTACAAAAACTTAGCAATATAGTAATGCTGATCATTAAATTACTTAATATATTATTATTGATTGATGTACAAAAAAAAGTTAAAGCTAATTTTTACTTTAAACGCAATATATCACTAGGTTATACAATAATTTACATAAAATTTTCTGTTAAATGACTTCAAAATAATTAAAATTTGATGGAAAACTCGAGCAAATGTTCATTTTAACAAAACTGTAATGTAAGCATCTATCAATTATGTAGGCTTGCTCGTATGTAAGTGGTTAGAACAACGGGATTTGAATCGAAGATGCTGGTTTTAATACCTGCTTAAAGCAACCTGATGTCAAGCAGTAGTTACATCGATTGCCATTTGTAAATATAGATAACATTTTTCTAAGTAAAAATAGCTCTTATCCGGCATTGATGCATCATCGTAAATTTATCACTATTAGAGAAATCGTAATAATTTTGCTTATCAAAGAGATGAGACAACTGTTTGGGCCACCATATATGAAAAACTGACTAACACTTTCCACTCTTTCCGAGATCTTTATAAATTTTGCCGCCGGAGCGGCTGCATCTGAGTCGAAAGGGTTAAGTTAGAAGTGTATTTCATAACAATATCTCATAGAGCCGAGTTAAATCAGTTATGTTAAAATCCTCAAACATATACACCCCAATAAAAAAATTCTAAATTATCGCAGCTTTATACACATATAATGTCACAGTACAATAAATTTAACCAATAATTTTCCTTTATATCGAGACAGAATAAAATATAACGCAAAACACACTTGTCTTTGCGAAAAATATCGTATGACATAACATAATTGATAACATAATCGACATGACATAAATGTAATAATATCTTATTGCATTTCAATTGCATATTACCCTTATGTGCACATCAATAACACTCGGCGGAGAATACAGATCGAGTGAATGTATAAATAAAATAATATTTTTAATATCCAGCTTCTACGATGGATATACAGAAATATGTTTGTATATTATTACATGTGTTGCACTTTAATGCGATGCAGTGGTAGCACGCAATATTGGAAGGCGTAATGCATAGTGATATCTATCATTCGGGATTGACGCGAGCATTCCTCGACAAACACAGATGTCTAGATGGCAGATAATGCTTTTTGAAGGAAAATATCATTTGACATTATTTTTATATTTTACACCTTCATAGAAATATGTGTATTCAAGTTCCTTTTAGGTCATGCTTTAGTATTTTCAAACGTTCAATCGCATCGCTATTTAATATATAATGTTTTTGAAAGCTATTGCGCTTGAACTTTATTTTGATTTGTCGTTTGCAGTCTTTACGTTATATTGTATGGACCAGAATGATGTGCTTAATTTCTATTTCTTCAATTAAAATATTAGAGACTTACCTATTTCTAGATACTTCTGATGCACTGGATCATATTGTTCCCAAACAATTGAACGGAACCTATTGCGTTCTCTGGACACTGGTAAAACTTGTTCCTGTTTTTTAATTTCATTCGGATTCCTGAAACAAGCAAAAATATTTATATAAGTTTTAGCTCTAAATATTAATTTTTAGACAGTGCAAAATTCAATTAAACTTCGTATGGAAATAGTATGAAAAAAATTTTTAATATTAAAAAAAAATGTTTAGGTATATCTTATCGACAAATAATAAAAAGTGAAAAGTCGTGTCAATTTTTATTGAAAATTCGACTCTCTGCAAAATTTTTGAAAATGTTTTCATAAAAACTTTGAATTGCGCTTTATCTAAAAGACAATATTAAGAGCTAAAACTTTCAGAGAATTGTTTTTTATCAATATAGGACCATTTGAGCCCGTAGGCGCAAGGAAATTCGAAAATGTCTATATTAAGGACCACTCTTATATTTATATGTATATATATATATATATATATATACATATATATTCATTTATATAATATACTTACATACTAAAAGTTTGCACATGGTAAATTTTTAGTAGAAAATAGAAACCGAGTTTTTGAGAGAACGGAGCATCCTATTTAAAATATTTAAAAGACATTCAATTTGAAATGACGGGTAGAAGTGGAGATTAGTTTTTAGCAAAGGCAGGTCCAGCCGTTTCGGTGATATCGAGCTAAATGTGCAAAAAATGGCTGTTTTTGAGAAAACTAAGCATCCGATTGGAATGAATCAAAAAACTTTTTGCTTGTTTTGACAAAATAATTGCTTTTGGAAAAAAAAATTCTTGATTTTTATTTCTTTTGTATATCAAAAATAATTCATTTTTAATTTGAATTCTGACTAAAGTTCCAAAATCGCTTATATACTCTAAATAATTAATTATAACTTTTTAATTCAGTTTATATTATGCTTATAAATCTTAGACAATGTTACACCATTTGTAATAACCTAGTTGAGAACATTTAATATAACTCTAACATTTCGTTACGGTACGGGAAGTTCCAGCAATTAACCTTAAGGCACTTTGCCATACACTTCTAGTTTTTATTGACTTCCCGAAGGAGAAGTTTATTTTCATAAAAAAATCCGACTCGCTAATTTTATGTTTTCTCGACGTTTCAAGCCATTCTGAATCGAATGAGACCAAATTTGGAAAAAGTATGTGTGTGTGTGTGTATGTGAACAGATTTTTTGCCGTAAATCGACGTTTTCTCAAAAACGGTTCGACCTATTTCCAAAATTTAGAAGCCATTCTATGTATCTCGTTGAGGACTAGCGTTTCTGAGTTTTGTATGACGATCGTCCAAGCTGTTTTTTTATAAATAGCAGAAAAGTGAAAAAATGTTCGTCCACATTTTAGCCCGCAATTCTTAATCGATTTTGAAAAATCAAAAACCGTTAGAAAGATATTGGTTGGGAATCGTGCTGATAAGTTTTTGGTAAAGATCGGCTGGGCCGTTTTCTTGTAATACAATTAAAAAAAACGACGATTTTTATGATTTTTTTTGACGGTAGATATCATACAGTCTTCTAGATCAGGGGTCGGCAAGCTTTTAACTGTAGTGTGCCAAGCCACTCTACCAATATGATTTAGAGTGCCGCCTTAATTTTGAAATATATAGTTAGGTTCTAGGGGAGAAGAATTATAACCAAATTTATCTTTTAAATATATTTATTAACAAATAACATAAATTTCGAATATAAACTAAACAACTTTAATGCAAACCTTTTCCTTAACGTTTCAATATCCGGGGTATAATTTGTAACTTTTAATTTCACACAAGATTCTGAATGTTTAGTTGTTAAACGATTTCTTTGTGAACTCAAAATATGTTTCATGTGAGAAAAAAATTTGTTCACAGAGATATGTGGAACCAAAAGCTGAAAGGAGAGCGCATACAATTTTCTTTAAACAATCAAATCTTTTCCGACAATGTCATTCAACAATTTATTATGGCTGTCAATTTTTCCATAGACTCATCTTCCAGATTTTTTTGTAATTCCTTCAATTTTGTTTTTTGAAGATTCTGAAGATATTAGTTCGATAATTTCCATTTCAAAATTATCAACATTAATCCATTCGAAAATCAACAAATCAAACGGTATTATTGATGGATCTATTAAATCTGGTTTTATGAGGAAGGAAAATAAAGGCACATAAGCTTCAAAGTCTTTGCATCTTCTGGAAAATTCATCTTTAAGTACTTCAACGTAGGTTGAATTACATTAGCGAGCTACGTTAGAAAAATAATTATAATTAAACATTTTCTCTTATTTAAAAATCACTCGATATTTCCGATTTTCCTGATTACTTTAAGGAGTGCCATTCAGAACCCCATCTCGTGCCAAGCCTGGCACGCGTGCCGTAGGTTGCCGATGCCTGTTCTAGATTATGCTAAAATATTACCGCCCTACGACAACTCGTTTAGCTTTAAAAATTCGTCAAAGTTTGCAAAAATTGGTATCATTTTTTTGGTATCTGTCAAAATTAGACCTTTCATCGACGTTTGCTCAAAAACGCCTTAACCGATTTCAAAAATTTAAAAGCCATTTGCTGTATCTCAGTGAGCACTATAGTGTCAGTTTTGTGAGACGATCTGCCGAGCCGTTTCTTTGTAATTTGAAAAAAAGTGTTAAACTTTTCGTCCACATTTAAGCTCATTCTACTGAATCGATTTTAAAAAATCAAAAACTGTTCGAAAGATAGTAGTTGGGAATAATACTGATTAGTTTTAGGTGAAAATCTACCTAGCCGTTTTCTTATAATTAACTATTGAAAAATAAATTTAAGCCGATTTTTATGAAACTTTCTTTGGCGATGTATATCATGGTCTTATAGAAATATTACGGCCTTACGACAAGTAGTTTAATATTAAAAATTCATCAAAGTTTGAGAAAATAAGTAGTTTTGTTGACGTTTGTTAAAATTAAAATTAGATGATCTACTTGGTATAACGATTGATTACTTGTTCTTAATGAACATACTAAACCACTAACGTCCTACGAAAACTGGTTCAATTATAAAAATTATTGATTTGTGAGAAATCAATACTCCGAGTTAACGTGTTCGTTCGCTTTCAATGATGTGTAATAAATCCACTCGGAATACTTTTAATTACTCACAAATTTATTTTTTTATTGATTGAGTCGATATTTATACATATCGGGAAGTTTATGTAACTTGCCTCAACGCTAAATACCAATACCAACTAGTGATAAAATTGTATTCAAGATACATTTTTCATATAAAATCATTTACCATTAACATCAAAACTCATTAGCACCTTCCTGTCACAATCAAGTACTTTGTAAAGGATTATTTTTGCTGGTTTCTTGATGAAATGAAACCAGGAAACTAGGAATAAAAAGTCTAAAACACAAAAGTAATTCGAGACCATTGATGTGCGTACGTGTGCACGCAATTGTGTGTGCAAGTGTGAATAATATTTTATATCAAAAACGTGAAACCGGTGCGACATATTGCTTAACAAGAGCTCGGAACGATGCGAAACGAAACAAAGCAAAGCTTTTGGTGTAGCAGTCATATTTCTGTGCGTTCGTTATGACAACTCTGTATTATGTAAAGCGCCAACGGATAAAGGATTGTCAAAGTGTATTACTAGTATATCCTAGAGGTAACTTTCACAAGGATATTCGAATCAACTATTATTTTCCCATAAGCAAGTTGTGGAAATCTCGACTTACAGTAGTTGTTCATGTAGCAAGATTTCTTGATCAGTAAAGGTGTATTAGAATATGTCAAGTATGTTACGTTTGTTTTTTGTATGAATTGATGGTGGATGATTCTTTAAAATAAATCATCTGGTGTAAACGTCGACGTAAAATTATAAAATATCATTTCATACAACGGTCAAGAGTAAATAGGGAACGATCCTCTCCAGGTTCGACGGCTCATATAATTAGGTTATAAAATAAGACAATAAAATGTACTCCGTCGGACCTGAAATTCAGATAAATATTTATTCGAGTATTAACAGTCGAAGAAGGACGTATTTGTAAAATAGAATTAAATAAATTTAACGTGAATATAACTGGACTTTTATTTTCAAAAACAGCCATCGTGGAGATTTCACATTTCGCCGATTATAAAAATTACAGAACACTCAAAAAGCATATCAGCAACGACATCATGTGAATCGCTCCAGATGGATTTTCAAATTTTTAGGAATAGATACAAAAATATGTGTTAGCTATGTCTAGACAGAGACGCTGTTTTGTATGAATGTTGGTTTGAATGATAGTATGCATATAAGATTGCAATGGATTCATGATAGTAGAAGAGGAGCAGTTAGAGAGGGAGATTTTTGTGAGATACGTCTATAGAGATTTATTTATTTATATTTATATTTATATTTATATTTATATAACACATTTAGAGACAAATAATGTAATTTATCAGAAATTAGAGACAAAAAATGAGTATTTAGAGATAAAGTGTATTATTAGAGACGAATAGAGTTGACACATAGTTCAGAATTATTAAAATATTCTTAACAATTCTCACGATCCATAAAACATATTAGCCTTTGAAATAGTCCAATAGTTGCAAAAATTTTGTTTAAGAAAATAAAATTATCAATTTTTATATAAAATTGTTATATTGATGATTTCACAACATATTGTTGTAACTGGATAATATATGCAAAAATAAATACAATTATGAAATGAATGAATCAATTTCTTATACTTATAAAAAAGATATAAGTGACCTTTACATACATATATGTTTTCTTTAAGTTCAATTTTATTCATTTTTAAAACCGAATATTTTGGGGCTAAAAATAAATATTTAATATAATATGAAATTATGATTTTTTTATAAATTTTATATATCTTATTAATATAAATTCTTTTAAAGCTAATGTGCTTATCATTTAAAAACTGTTAGATTTAAAACTAACCTCTTGATTTAAATAAAAACCTCTTGATTATACGCCGAATGGGATATTCTGGTGCTAAAAATAAGTATTTAATATAAGAATATCAATTTTTTGTAGATTTTATATATATTATCCATACATATTTTCAATAAGTTTTATTAATATATTCACTATTATTCACATCTGTCTAAACGCTAATGAGCTTCAAAATTAAAAATAAGTTCAAATAAGTTTAAATCCTCTCGATAATGATCTCATATTAGAAATTGAAACAAGTAAGATCAACAGTTTCAAAATTAGAAACAATTTTATTTGATACAATAATATCAAATTCAGTTTTTTATACAGATTTCATATATTATACACATTTTTTTTATTAAGTTTTATGTTATGCACTAATTAATAACAATTCTTTAAAGGCTACTGAAAATGCTACTGAAAAATGTAAGATTGAAGTGATCAAATTAAATATTATTTCATAAAATTTATTTTTGGAAACATATTACAAAAAAGGAGAAAAAATGAATACAGACTTTGGCTTTACTTCATACGAGTTGAATTTGTTCTAAAAAGTTTGTTTTTTAAAAATAAAAGATTTGTTTGTTGTCCTAAATTGTAATTTAGGATTATCCTAAATCTCTACAAAGAAAGAGATTCTCCGCTTTATATTAATTTAAAATAATGAATTTTAGAGATTTATAATTAAGAGATTAATATAGAATTAATTTAAATTGTATATTATATATTATCTAGTTAAAAAAATAATTGTCAAGTCGAGTCAAAATCATGATTAATAATTTTTGGTAAACATTGAATTAACTTTAATAATAATAGTTACAAGAAATAAAGAAAATTTGATAAATGAAAATAATTATAAATGATTATTTTAATACAAAAATATATTTTATTGTCCAGGTTTTAAAAATGAATGAAATAAATGAATAATTAATAGATTTAGCAAGTATTGAATTACTTGCAAAAGTATTTTAGTTGATAGTTAAGATCAACTATAGAACTAGATGAGCAAAGAAATTTTGCAGAAACTCAATTTTGGGTACAAATTGGCGCTAGTTTTTTAAATTTAAAAGTGGACTTTTCGGTCTACTGAACATTTGCAAAAAGTATAAAAGCTAAAGTTATTCAAGGATACAATATGCATCACCACTAACTGGTTTGATGACAATTTTTTTCAAATTCATAAAATACGATGATAAACTCCTCAAAAATGCAAAGTGTTGAACAAAAAAGTTGTAATTTGCTCGTGAGTAAATTAAGAATGTTTCAATATAGATGTTTTAGATATCAAGAAAACTTCGAAAGCTTTCAGCTGTTCATTTTCAAACAAATATAAGAAATCAAAAATATAATTAACTAAAACCTACATAAAGCATTGATTGTACGTAGTTCATAACTTCTTTATTAATAAAACCACATAATAAATAATATAAATTATGAAAGGTTTTTATGGTTGTTTGGTGTTTTGATGGTTTCAATGAAGACCATCAACAGTAATGCAACTATTGATTTATACTAGTTATAAATAACTAATTATCACCAGAGTTGAATGTAATGTACAACAATGAAACAAATCGAGTTCTCAATTAACATTTAACAAACAACGAAAATATTAATATGGTGCATTGTCCGAAATTCTATTTTAGAATCTGTTATCGTTGCACAGTGTGCTTTTGTAGGTATTATAATGAGTGTTTATGTATAGTATAGTGTTGAAGGGTGGGACCAGATGTTTGCATCGCGCGAATTAAAACTTTCAAATGTAGCGACGACGTCAGAGGACTGACTCTATGCAAACGACGACGGAACGAACATATAAAGCTATTAAAATACTCACACTTGCGAAAAACAGAAGAACTCGGAAGGTAAAAGAGAATATTTGAAAGTGAACAACAAAGCTCAAAGTATAAGGTTTTTCGGAGCTTTTTCACTAGGTGTAGACGTGGAAAAGATTTGTATTCAAGAATAAGGATTTATAATTAATTTGTATTGCCAGTATAAACGCGAAAAGCACTAGGTGTAAAAAACACACAAATAAAATGCTTCGTAAACTAGTGGTGCATGGCATTGTGCCTTATGGCAAATTGCTGAAACGTCCCGTACCGTAACTAAAAATCTTGGTACGAAACCCAAAAAAAATTACACAAAATGCGTACACATGAAAATTTCTAAAATATCTGATAATTTGATGTGCATAAGTCCAATAAATGTTTTTGACCGCCAAATGACTTATTTTTATTGAGAGTCTATAACCGCTAGACCTGCCTTTAATATGTTCATCTTGTCAATACAAGTAATGTGTTCTTTGGACGCCCCGTTCTCTTAAAAACGGAGTTACCGTTTTTGGAACTTTTTGCCCCGTATCTTGACCTGCTAGACCTGCCTCCGCCAAAAACTAATCAGACATCACACATACATCCATTTTTTCTAAGGTATGCCAAAATGCTCACAAACTTTTGAAACGTAAAGATATATAAAAATTTTCATTTTCAGTTAATAAATTTAATTCTGTATCAATAAAAATGCTAGCTAGCAGTGCATGACTAAGGCATATTGCTGAAATTTCCCGCACAGTAAAATTTTGAAATATTTTGAAAATCTTTTATTCACGAAACTGATATACAAATAAAAATGAGATTTCTAAGAATAAAATTAGATTTTATCCATTTTTATTAGGTCGCCAAAGACAACTAGTCTTTTTGCGAATATTTTTGTTATAAAATAGTTGATTTGATAGGTAAAGTAGACAACTAGAAGCTACCTTGCTATAATTCAAATAATGAGAGGAAGCAGTAGTTCATTTGAACAACATCCAAGAAAATAACTTGGAAATTAAGGCTTTTCATAATTATTTTATGGATTTCAAATCTCAAATTTGTTAGTGGTCGATATATTTATTAATATGGAAGTGAACACATATATAATTGTGTATAACTATATTAAATTTGGTAGATGTAATAATATATTTTCATGAATACAGGATTCAAGTCACATAACGATTGTACTAATAGATTATTTGTCATAATGATAGTTACAAGGATTTGACTTCGTATTAAAATTAATGACGTTCCTAACGATGAGAAATTCGGTATATATGCAAATATTCATAAATGAAACTTTGAGATAGGTACCTACAATAACAAAACTCAAATGCACTTCAAACAGCCAAAATTTTAAACAAATATTGATTGATAAATTACGAATATTGTGATGCTTTTATACCAAAGTGAAGTAAGAAATTATTGAGTATGTACATAAAATAACAGAATACGTTGCTGACGAAGTTCTGCAAATCATTTTTAATTATTTAAATTAAATTTAAATTAAAAATATAATAGATATTATATTAATGAAATAGTCAAATAAAATTTATATAAAATATGAAAACTGTTTTCATAATCTCTCATACCAGGCACCTCCGCCTGTCTGAGATATGAAAATAATGTATATATATATATATACATATTATATATATATATATATATATATATATATATATATATATATATTAATATGTATATGAATGAATAAATAATTTTAAAAGAATTTCAATACATTAGATTGCCGTTGTCAAAATCGTATGTTTCTATATAATCTTATCAAGATTTTCCAATATATTAACAAATATATCAAATGTTTAATTGCAGAAATTCACTGATAACTTAAGATTCAAAAATTTACTTCATTATAAAAGTAAATTTAAATTATACATAAATTCAATTATCAAGCAAAACCAAAAACATTTTGGTAAAATACTACAATAGGAAACCGATGCTTCAGATTATGAAAAGAACAACTTGCCAAATATTTGATGCTCAAATATCATATGTTCTATAGAAAATGCCTCTAATACTATTATGTGTATAACGTATGTTGGCAAATATCTACACATCGAATTTTATTGAACTATAACAGCATCAATTGTATGCACACAACAGATAATACCATATTGTATATATCGCTACGATCTCGACCAACTTCTCACTACCCTAGAAATATCCTTAGAATAAGGGAAACCGGGTTATTTAAGGTACCAAATTGAGTAGAATGAATTATGTGAAAAACATTTATAGAAACTTACTTATTTGACATAATTTTTCACGATGAGGATTTTTTTCTAACACATTTAAAAGACCCCATCATTATATGAATATTTCCACGATTATAATTTTTTCTTGACACACCTTTTGAAACCTCAAGATTAATAATTTTATGTTTATGATATTTTTACGATTATGATTGTTTTCATAAATATCATTTTTAAAAAACTATGTATTTTGTACGATTTTTTACGATTGTGATTTTTTTCTAACACATTTCTAGAAACCAATATGATTTTCTCACAATTTTGATTCATTTAGATAACACGATTATAATTGCATTATGGCCATCAATATAATATTACACTATTTTATTAGTATTAGAGTGTACTTTTTGATGATAATAGAGTTAATAATTAATCAAAAACGTTATGAAAATTGTCAGAAAGTTCAATGTCAATATAAAGTCAACTCTAATCGTTTCACTTTATATAATGTGTTAAAGATTGGATTATTTATCACTTATTAATTTGAACTGATCAAATTTTCATGAAGGCAGGTCTAGCGGTTTCGGAGATCTAGTAAAAAAAGTAAAAAAAAAATGCCATTTGGCGGTCAAAAATGATCATTAGACATATGCACAGCAAATTATCAGATATTTTATAGAGATTTTAACAATAAGTATAAAGTTTGTTTACATTCCTATGGGTTTCGTACCAATGTTTATCTGTTAGATGGCGACGCGGCGCTTATGCGCTTCGATATTTCGCCTCAATGCAGTTAAGGCAGTACGATTGCTTTGAAAAAGTTCATTTGAAAGAACAAAATAAAGAAAGAAATTTTGAAAAAGTTCAGAACTTCCAAAATATTTCCAAATAAAGAAATTTGAATTTTTTTTTTCAAAAATATCTATAGTTTCTCAAAAATCTAATTTTTTCAAAGTAATTTTTTTTCAAAAATGTTAATCTTTTAAAAAAAATTATTATTGGTATGCGATGTTCCAGCAATTTCACTTAAGGCACTTTTGAGAATGTCAGTCTGATACAAAATGTTATAAAAAAACTTGTTTTTCAACTAACACTTTTTTATTTTTAGAAGACTTATTTGATTGGCATTTAACTCAATAATAAGCTGTGAAACATAATAAAAAAAATTATAGTTTGATTATATCGAGGTGTGAATTGATGTATAGTTTAAACAACTAAATAGACACATTGCTAAAATAAAAAATGATAAAATTAGAAAACTAAGACTAATTTGTAGCGTATTTCACTTTGATTAATATGATGATCAGTTATACTTTCAAATGCATTAAAATTTAAGAAGTAACCGCACTTTTATGGTAAATTTATTCTCTTATAAGTTATCTTCTATTGCATGGGAATTTTCATATTGTTCATGGTGTATTCAATAAAACAAATAATAGCATATAAATTTGTGAAGAATAAAAAAAATATATTGCTCAATTGTTAATTAGATTCGATATTTAGATGATAATTTCATGCCCTATAAATAATACCCTAACTATTCAATATTGGAAACTATTAATCTATGTGTAACAAGTAAGTGAGTAATATGTTGAGAATATTATTTTCGAAATTTTAATCAATTAGTGATGAAATTATGGTTATAGTTTAGAGTTTAAATTTATAGTTCAATAACAGTAATGATTAAGAACTAGAAATGGTTGAGTTGCTGAATGGGGCATTTTTCTCGATGATGCATCCACAGCTCAACAATCAATCTATTTTCCATCTTAATAACTGAGTGTAAGAGAGTTGCAATTATTGTTTGAATTTTTATTTATAGATATAACACAGCAACGCGTGATCAGGTTCAGCTATTAATTTATAACATTATTTGATTAATTAGTGAACAATAATTGATGAATTTATAGACATCCTATCGCTATGAAACAATCGATAAATAAGTCTGATTATTTTTCTATTGATAGTACGGTAGCAGCTCATAACTTGGCAAAAGTAAATCAATTATCCCCCGTATCCCCTAGGCATCGAATATATTGAAATATATCTGGTATATAGTAAGAGCGATTGGTTTTTCCCATCTGACATATGCTAGAGATACGACATGTGCACACATCCGACTGTACGAATACAGGCAAACAGAAACGCTGGCACAGACATGAATATTCAGATATACAAAGGAGCACAAGAAATTCGATCACAGCTTAAACTTTCCGAAAACTTGCGTCGGCGAACGAGAAATCACACACTGATGGCCAATGAAAGTCACGATATAACGCTCTATCGACTCTTGGTAATTGAAATGTCCCAGGAATACCTACGACTATTGAAAATGGGGCAGGACGAAGTAATATAAAACCATTTTAGGTATTGGTTTGGGACGGTATAAATATAATTTGAAACTAAGTGAATTCTCATGGAATCCAGGTATAGGGATAATGGATCGATATTCTGACATATTTGGGATTGTTTAATAATTTGCTGATTTATCATTCATTATTACTCAATCAACATATATACTACGAGTGCTAGACAAAATCTGGTAGTTTTCTATATATCAAGTATTAACATTACAATTCAGTTTATGTAAGTATATGCAATTTGTAGAAATATAGTCGAGTCATTGAAGCTTAAATTACGTTGGAATCTCGGAATTCGAAATACCCAGCTGCAAGTCTGTAAATATTGCCATCCTAAAAGTTGTCTCAAAACCTACATATGTTAGGTAAACATAAATTTTAGGGTGTCAATATACAGTATTTACAGACTAGGTATCTAAAATTCCGAGGTGAACTTACTATAATGACTGGACTAACAATAAGAATTCTGTAAAGAATTTCACTTTCAATGTGTTTATCATTTAAAAAATTGACATTTTTTATTGAACAGCAATCAGAACTTATAAATCGTATTAGCTGCAGGGCTCATTTGGCAGTATTCTACGTCGGTTTTACAAGTGGCAACCCAAACAGTTGTTACATTTCTATAGTAAATTTTATTAATACAATTTTCACAATAGAGCGAATATTTTATAAAAATAATTATCGCTTGAAAGCATATTACTATATATACTATCAAGTAAAAATGGATGTCACTACTGCTTGATACCAAGCTCCTCTATAACAAAACTTCAGA
Organism: Ctenocephalides felis; assembly: GCF_003426905.1. Classification (NCBI taxonomy): domain Eukaryota; kingdom Metazoa; phylum Arthropoda; class Insecta; order Siphonaptera; family Pulicidae; genus Ctenocephalides; species Ctenocephalides felis. The sequence goes on from NW_020537646.1 coordinate 31,420,026, forward strand.
TGAATAGTTGATATTTAGATAGTTAGATGTTACTATTTCACATATTTTTTTATGTTTGTACATTAGTTTGTGTTTGTAGAGATGTATATGTGTATGTAATTTCATGTAATGCAGTTTCTTTGTATAATTTTGCTCAATAGCTTATAAAAATTTGTAATTTTTGATTGCTGTTAATAAATATATTAAAAAAAAGTTTATATATAAATGAAAACAGAACTTATGTACGTTGCTACTTTAGAATTGTATATATAAATTCAAACTTTTTAATTTGAATTCGGTGACTAAATAATGATGTCAATAAATTGGTTACAAGTTTTTACTTCGTGATTTAAATCAGAATTCATAGATGAAATGGGATTTTGTTGGATGCCCCTAAAGCACAGATAAACATATTGAAAAAATTGTCTGCCTTCAAGTAATATAAAACAAACGTTGCAATACTGTTTTGATGTATAATGTTGAAACTCCTACAAATAAAAATGTGCATCATCTTATATATTTTTTTGGTAATTCACACAGGTATATATCCTGAGCATAAATATGTCGTGAGACATAGAAAAAAAATATTTTAAGATGATGATTAAAAAAAAAGTTCTAAGTTGATATTATCTCCATACAAACAAATACGTGGCAAATATAATAAATATCAATTAAAATTGAATTTTTGTTGGTAAAAAGTATATATTTTTCACACCATTGAGAGTAATTTGCCCGGCTCGCTAATATAATACATTCCAATTTCAAGTTTAAAAAAAAATCACGTTTAAAAAAAACAAATTTCTGAAGGTGGCCTTCTAATATAAGGCTAGAAGGTTAAAAGCACAACACAACTGCTCATTAAAAACTAAGAATAATTCTGATTGCTGTACAAATAATAATTATAATTGTAAAAATAATAATAAACTAATTAAATCAGTTTCAGGTTTTTGTCAGGTTTCATAGGTAATTATTAAATCAAATGAATATTGTCATCAAATGACAATATACGCAACTGTCAAATTAAATTGTGATATCGGTCTGATAACTAAAAATTTGATGTACTATTGTGGGCCGATTCTATTGTAAAATAGATCAATGTTACGGCAAAGCTATGTAACGTAGCATTTTTATATAAATTGGTACTAAAAACTGTCGCAATTTTGATAGAAGATCTAATCTAATAAAACGCCCGAACGTTAAAAAAAAAACATAAACTTCTCCTTCGGAAAGTTAATAATCTTATCTTATGTGCATATTTGTGATGTGGCGTAATAACACATAAGCAAAGTTACTTGAGAGCTTGTTCCATAAATATTTGTTATTTTCAATTTCACAATTATGCTTTAATACGCTTTCATTAATATTTTGACTTTAATTTGGTTAGGCGGGTTTAATTAAAAACCAAAATTCAACATATCAATAATAATTTTTTTTTACATCAGTAGTATTTACTTTTTTCATTCATACAAAATATGATAGCATTTTTAGTTTTTATTGGAGCTAATTCGCTCCAGTTATATTTTATGTGTAAAACGCCTGACTGCACAGCAAATACATGGTATTTATACAGATTTTAGTACCATTTTACAAGCAAAACGCTACGTAACATAGGTCTATTCCACGGCAAAATTAGTGGATTATACTCCTTCGATATAATGTGTACAAAATACAAAATATTTTTTGAAAATAAAGTATAAAACGTCGATAAGAAAACACAATCAATAATTATTAAGACTATTAAGTATAGAGTTAGAACCATTAGAATGGAGCTCGCCCAGGGTATTTTGAATAAAGTTTATAGTTTGAGTTGAAGTTTATATAATTAACCCCCGCCCCCATATGAAATTCTCAAAGACATTTCTTCATCAACGAACAGGTAAACGTAAGTAAAAAATAAATTTTGTACATCTTACTAAATATTCTTGTATCAAAGCACGAGCATATTTTAACCGAATTTGTTCTATCTCAGCGTGCTCTTCAACAGAACTTATCTCCATAATTCGTCTGATGTTATTTCAGTCAAAGTACTATCCGAATAAAGAAAATATACGTGGATCTGCAAGTTTATCTTTCCATCAGTGATTCTAGTCGGTTTGATCCCGGCTAGAAATCTGGTGGAGAAACTCCGCAGAGAGTGCACAATTGGAATCGTAGCTGGGAGCGAGCGACAGTTTGTCTCGGCATATGCTAAAAACCTGCCACCTACTACGCCGTAGACTCTCGTAGATGTTTCACGCGTTATATGCAACATTTGTTTATAAACATATATAGAATACACATATGGATGTATATACAGGGTATGCCATCTAACATTTTTCATTTTCATTTTTCAGCCGAGGCTTTTTTTCTTCATTTTTGAATGTAATTACTATAATCATTATAAAATGAATTTATTTCATTAACTGAAAGGATTGTACCTTTGAATAAAAAAATAAATTTGAGAAAATATTCAATAAAAAAGTTATTTGGCGGACCCTATATATATATATATATATATATATATATATATATATATATATATAACCCGTACAGATATAGATTTCCCAGTATAAGGTAGAGCGGGGTTTGAAGGCCCGCGAATAAAAAGATTCACTGATATCTCAAAAAAACAAATTAAGTCAGGAATTTTTCCAACAACAATATTCCCTGTATAAGATAAAGCGAGGTTTAAAGATCCACAAGTACAAATAAACACCGTTTTCTAAAAAAAAAAAACAAAGAAAAGTAAACGTAAAGTCAGAAATTTTGACAATATTTGAAAGTAGAGGACAAAAGGTGTATAACCAGCTAACAGCTTAACTGCTACGACGTTCCTATGAGGAGATTAACCGACAATGTTTGCATATTCATAACAATGGTATTTTCTTTCGTTATTAGTATTTTTAATTGAGAGCATTGTTGTTTAGTGTACAAGACCTTATTATAATTTTTAATTATACGATATTTCTTGATTGTTTCATAAGTTGTAATGCAATCTTCAAGTTAGATTCTACAGTTTCTATGTATATATATATATATATATATATATATATATATATGTATATATATATATCATAAAATTCTCTTGTAATGATGTATGAATTGATACTCCTCTTAAACGGTTATTCAAATTTTAATAAATCTTTTTAGAGTGTGTCGAGAGAAATTTTCAAGATGTGGGAAATTATAAAACTATTGTAATATTGTAGAAATAAATAGAAAAAATTGCAAAAGAACAACATATCATTGTTCAACCTAACTATTAAAACCATCATTTATTCAATAATGTAGTTATTATATAGAACCGTTTTAAAATTCAAAATAAAATGGTGGATCGTTTTGCGCTATGGCTGTCTATTTTTACCCTGACTTCTGGGTTAAAAAGGATCAGATTCAGATTGAATGAAATTAGAATAATGGAAATGCATTTAAAAAAATCAAATATGTATTTCAAATATATTATAAAACAATTCTGGTAAATGTAGATTTTTACTATAAAATAATGCATTTTTATATTTCAACAAAACATGATTTAAATCAATTTTTAATTTCATGAAGCTTCTCTTGATGAAGATTTAAACTACCTGCGATTTTTTTAATTAAACAAATGAATTGTTCTCTAGCAGTATTAATCTATTCTATGAAAATTTCAAAATCCCCAATATAATTGAATTTATAATTCGAACAGTGAATCATGAAAAGAGAATTTTTATTAGATTTGGGTTTTGTATAACTATACATATTAGTATAGTACAAGTATTATGCAATAATGCGTGCGAAAGTAATAAATAAAGTGTTGTTTTGCAAAATGTTAATATTGAATAATCACTTTTGTATTTGGAAACGTATATTTACTCAAAAGGTTCTGAAATTAATTAAATGGTAAATCGTGTATACTTGCATTATTTCAAATATGCTGTATGTAGAGTGGTGTATTTTACTAAATTCAATATAAATATATTATTGACTGGTTATTCTCAAATAAATCTTTAGATTTCTGCCTGCTTTCTCATTAAAAGAAATAAGAAAGGATGAATAATTTTAGGTGAATGCAATTTAATTAATTCTTAGATTATGCCAATAATAATTTTGCAAGTGACCATTGATAAGCAATATTTTGCTGTTTTTTTTTTATATGAAATGGTTTCACAAAGAATAAAAAACAATTACTATGAAACACGAGTACATTAACTTGGTATAATTATGAAAAGTGGATTCAAAAAACACAAAAAGCACGAAGTCATTGTTTTCTTTGTACGGACTAGACGGAGAAAAATGAAGATTGTTGACATTTTATGCAGAATTAAAGTAATAAAATCTGAACAATAAACGTGAAAGAAAACCAAGGTCATATATATATATATATATATATATATATATAAATAAAAATATTTCTGGATAATTTATAGTATAAAAGAAAAAATATTGCATTTAGAAATATGCTGTATACAAGTGAAGAAGGCGGAAGAAAGTCATAAGAATCGAGGTTATTACTGGTTATATATCTTTTCCCCTTTACTTTCAAATATTGTTGTTAAACAAAGCTTAAATTTACTGGTTTTTGACACATCACTGGTGGACCTTTTTAACCCCGGACCTTCATATATTACTAACTATTCTACGATAAATTCTGGGAAATTATAACTGGGAAAATGTTATTCGGCAAAAGGTCCCGTGATCGATACCAAATTTAGGTTCTGAATTTAAATAACAAATAAAAAATAATATAGCCTAGAAAATGTTTTATAAATACCAATGACTGTATAATTATACAAATGAGATCTTTCAGAGCACCTTGAAAGAGAAAAATATGGTTTGTAAAAAAAGAGTGCTACAACGCCAAAAAGTGCATTTTCATATTAGCATTTACCCGTTTACTAACGTTTTTTATTTAAATAAAACTACAAACAAAACTACTTACTACAATTTAATCATAATCAAGTAATATTCATGTAAAATATCTTATTAAATGTAATTGAACATCATATGTCAAAAACGTTTGACATTTGACGTGTTAGCCAGCGTCCATTGTTTTATTTAAATTACGCTTCTACAAAAAAATTTAAATTCAAAATGTAAAGTTTCTACGCGATTTTGAAATCATATCTCACGTTTCCGACAACCTACTGATTAGCACGAATTTTTCAAGGCTAAGACTGGCCAAATCGGTTTAGCTGTTTTCGAGTTTTACCATATTATTTTATCGAGAGCTCCATTTTTATATATAAGAAGATATACATATACGTAGTAATGATTTTGAACGTATATTTTCATCACTTATTGATAATTAATACAATAAGTAAAACCACATGTAAGCCAATCGTTGGGTTCACTATGAAGTAGTTTTAAATGAGCAAATACTGGGTAATAAGATATAAAAAGAATTGATATAAAAGATATCAAAAATTGTATAAACTCAGAACAAAATTCGCCTGATTCATGCTGTATATAAATAGTCTAACTCTATTCTATATATGTAGAACACCCCGAAGCAAGGATTTAGAACCGTATCACACGTCGCCCCAGACAGTATAGATGGATAAAAACACATAGGTGTACACTATATGCGTTATTCATACAAACACCAGCAAACTAAAACCCAAACACGCTTAAAAATACATGTATACGTGTGGTGGATTTAAATTTAAAATATACATACGTTTCGATGTATAGTTACCCGGAATCCCACAAACAATAGATTATTCCGCACAGATACTTTGTGGGTCGAGTAGCGCAAAAATCTATGGTGTGAGGTGTTCTACAGATTTAAAGGCATCGAATCGGATACATCTGAATACGAAGGTACGGATTTTGAAGAATGTGCTTTGGAATATAAATAATAATTGTTTCAGTTCAGATGATTATTTTCAAAACTTATTATGTTTATGAATACTTCTTCATTAAGCATAAAAATGAGTATACCTCAGTGGTGAGCTCTATTTTGGTTCTAATTTTATAATTATTAACAGTGGCGTCGGAATCGTGTGGGCTGTGTGGGCTTGAGCCCACCCATGAATTTTGATAACCCATCAAAAATTTGCTTCCGACGGCACTGCTTAATAGCCTTAATAATTACTAATTGTGTTTGCTATAAGAAAAACGGATTGTAATTGTATATTCAGAAATAAAAAAAATATTTTGCAATTTCTACCTACTATTAGTAGTACCAAGTTAATTAAATTTTCTTGTGAACAAATGTGTGGATCAACGAACCCAATATCAAATCATCGTTGGATTGAAAATTAAGATACAATCATGAATCTCAATGTTTACTTTTAAAATGTTTACGCACGCTATTTATATTCGATTTTATAATTAATTAAAATTTTAATTTGAACAGATGTCTGCATTATTGTAAATATTATATATTGAAAGTATTGACAAAGACGATTTTAATATAATTGCTATAATGTTGCAAATGATCACTATACAACTACAATAAACGGATGATATTCTCAGGGTGATAAAGGTGTTATAAGAAAGTAGTTGTAAGTGGCATAATGCCTTAAGGCAAGTTATGTGAAGAAATTCTCAATATGTGCAGGAGTATACTTGGTCATTAGAAATGGAGATTTAGGTATTTAGATAAAATTTTCAACTATTCAATTGATAATTTTGAAATTAGTTATGAATTTTAATAGTCAATGAGTTTCTGGTAATAGTTACATCAGATGGCGTCTAAGTTTTCGAAATCAGTGCAGTTGACAATTTGAGAAAATATTAAGAAGAGGTCAAAACACCGGCCCAGATACATACACACATACAATTCTATCTAATTTAGTTTTACACAGTTCAGAATGGCTTGAAATGTCGAGGAAACAAAATTAGCAAGTCGGATTTTCTGGAAAACATGCTTTGCGCAAAGTTAAAAGAACTATTTTCATTCAAATTTCAAAGATAAAATATGGTATTTGCATGGAATTATGCCTGGAATATAAGTTATTTTATCATGTTTGCATGAATTTTGAAAGTCGTCAATAATTCAATTTAATGATTTTATATTTGAATTAATTAAACTTATTGTAGTTATATATTAGTACAAAAAATTGGAAATTCGAATTACTTGTTTTTATATGAGTAAATTTCAAGATTAAGTATTTTGTTAAGAATTAATTGAAATATTTTAATAGCTTTCCAGAAATGTATGTACATACTTAAGAAGTATATAATGCTTCTTCTTATGCATACTTAAAAAATATTATGGAAATTATATATTTCATAATTATTTGTATATTGATTTCCGATATTTCAAATTTGGTTAATTTTACGCAACGAATATATAAAAATTCATATTACTAGGAAAATATTGAAAAATATCGATGTCTATCGTTCATGACTATGTTTGAATTTTTAAATATATAATATTACACATTTTCGTATTTTGTTTAAATATATATATATATATATATATATATATATATATGTATATATATGAAAATATGTAATATTATATATAAAAATGCTAACATAGACATGAACTATAGACATCGACATTTTTAAATTCGTTTCTAGTACTGAAATTTTTTATATAATCGATGCTTAAAATTAATCTAAGTAGAAACATTGGATATCAATTTACAAATAATTATTGAAAATATAATATAATTTCCATAATATTTCATCCACAAAAAGAAACTTTATATACTTCTTAAGCATATACATACATTTCTGGAAAGCTATTAAAATATTTCAATTAAGAAATATCAATATACTTAATCTTGAAATTTATTCATATGAATACAAGATATTCCACTTTTTCAAAATATTAATATTTAAATTTTAGATACTGAAAATTATCTTATAGTTTGTTGCACAAATTAAAATAAATGCGAATATTTCATAAATCATTCTTGTTACCAGATTTCAGAACACGAAACATTTGCTATTAACAGCATCTATTTTTATCAAGAGCAATTTATTCTACACACATTGTATTTATAACATTTCACGAAGGCAGAAATATGTGTCAAAGCCTTATCATCGATACAATGCCTTTAGCGTATTTTCAAATCGTGATATATTCTCCGCCCTTCATAAATGGAATGACACATCGAAGGGCAGAACAAGGGACGACTAATACAAAAAATAGAACGAAAACTTAAAATACAAACAATGATACGTGCGTATATGACACTTGCCATGATATATATTCATGTCGGACTTACCCGGTTCTGGCGAAGTTGGCCCAGTAAATCAACACGGCCTCTGATAGTGCGAGCTCGCTTTTCGTATAGTTTCGCGGAAAATGGGAAAAGCCGTCCACTAGCGGAGCTCCGAAAACGTATGCTAACTCTTCGCCGTGTACTGAACCCATCCTCTGAAAATAAATGAAAGTTGATGAATTCAATTTTGGGTAACCTAATATAACATACTACCTTAATATAAGTTGACACTATAATGAATGCAGAAATAAATATATAAACAATTAAAATCTTGTGCTTGTAAAAGAGTAAAGAGGCACTAATGCCTTGATTGTCTCAGGAATTATCATAATAGACTAGTTATGTTACTGGTATATTTTGTTAAATAAATGTATAAGTTGGCATCACAAATAGTCAAAAATCTACTTTGCTGTTTGATCAAGCCATTTGAATATTATCATCTAAAAACGAACTTCCAAATGCCAGAATTTTTTATTACTTTTTCAAGTCGTAAACAGCAATCAGAATACCAAATCCTATGAGCTATTTGGCTCGATTAATTTACTCATACACATACATTCACACTTATAAACATACGTATTAAGTTATTGTGCTAAATTTTAATATATCAAATAGTTGTCACTTTTTTTAAATTACTATATTTGTTACAATTGCTTAATAATCAACATCTAGTATTAGTAATGAACAATTATTTAAATTTAGTAAAAATAGCACAAACTAAAGGATAGAATTTTCAATAAAATGATATCCGTAGTATGTTGATTTAATATCAAATAAAAGAAAATAATAATAAAATTAATAAGTAAAATGTTTAAAATTTCTGAATAATAAAAATAGTACTAGAAAAACAAAGAAGAATAAAAACAATTAGTAAAAGATAATAATAAATATAAAAAAATAATATTAGAAATAATAAGATAATAATAATATAATAAGTCACTTTATTGAGGTAATTTCTCCAAAGGTGTGGTAATGCTAATAGTCTCTTCTGGAAACTTATTTTTCAGTTTTCTTGAGATTAGTGTCGTGTTAAAAAATGACAACAAAAAGATACACTTATGATGATATTACTATTTGACATAGAAACAGTACAATCATTTGAAAGTTATGTTTTAGTAGCTAATGTCGTGTTAATTTCACGATCAAACAAGAAAGACATAGCCTTTTAGCATAACAGAACTTTTTTCTGCGGAAATTGGCCGCTAAATGATATTGTACATATATATATATATATATATATATATATATATATAAAATCAACAAGGGGACAACAGGGGCCAATTATCTTTTTCGCGCCAATATGTGTCTAAAATCTCAACTGCATTATTTGTTATAACTAATACAAAAAAATGTATTACTAGAAAACATCAGAACCAAAATTTCATACGCATATTAATTTATAATTTTATATATAAAATTATTCTTCAATGATGTAAGTAAATATACTCCTCACAAATGATTACTCAGATTTTGATAAATCTTTGTAAAGTTAAGTAATTTTTTAGGATGTATGTGATTATAAAAATAAAATATAAGTAATATTGTAGAAATAAATGGAAAAACTTGCAAAAAACAATATATCATTGTTTGACATTGAAAACATTTTGACATTGAAAAAATTTTTGAATTGTCATCTGTCCAAAATGTCGATTCTCTTGAATTCAGTTTATTCGAGCCTAGACAATATTAGTATTTTATATTTATATTTATTATTATGAATAAGAAAAATTTAATATCTAAAATCATATTGCCGAAAACCAGCTGAGATGTGCCAGCAATGGAAACAAATATAAGATACAATATATGTTTGGCAGATAAAATAATAAATAACACAATACGTCCAAAATTGCATATACATTATTTTTTAAACTTATTTAAGCATGTATTTTGCTTTACTTTACTAAATTATTTAAATACAAAGTTTTAATTTATATGTGCGAGCGATTATGATTTTCCTATTTATGCAATAGTCAATAAATAGTAGCACTCATACCATTGTTATTTGACATTGTGTACCATTTGGAGGTTAGGTTTTAGAAGTTAATAGTGTGTAAATCCCTTGATTGAGCAGCAACAGTTTTTTGACAATTTTCGATTACCATCATATACAATTATTCAACAAAAGAGACCGGTAACGAGATGTATCTATTTTATAAGAAAAACTGGCTCCTAATGACATTTTCTGTTTATGTAATATCTGACAATGAGCATATATTTTTCGCGCCAATAAATGTGTCAAAAAGGTTACTGTTAAATTTAAAGTATTGTTTTCCGTCACTATAAAATATCAGAATTAAATATTCACGATATTTTCAAAAAATCATTAATTTTTTTATAATTTTAATAGTCATATAATACACGTTTTAATTCTATTATGATATATTTTTAAAAAATAACAATTTAATTGATTAACGCTTGTAACATAGAAATATGTAATAATAAAACAAATGGAAATATAGATCACATCGCGCTCGAAGCAGTTTATAAAAATATCACAGCATTCAATTACAAACCTATTCCCTTATTTTGATTGAATGTACCAATCACTACACACCATATTATTGAATTTTCACTTTATTTTTATAAAAAAATATTTGTTGTTTCAATTGTATATATGAACTGTTAGGTAAACACAAGAACACTATATTTATTTGTATAATCGCACTAAACTGATAATCACACTAAACTAATAATCACCCTGCACTGATAAGACATTATGAACGGTAAATTACAACTGATTATATTTGAAACCCAGTCCGGCTTTTATACCCGGTCCTCAGTGTCGTGGAAAAATTTGATTGGTTGGTATACCAGTGGTTGTTATTAATGGTATTGCAACAATACCGTCCGAGCAATACCATTGGTTGCGAAAGACCTATTATTGGTTACATACCTTACTGCAAGGTCACACGAGGTCGTTAAAAATATCACAATAATTGTAATAGCTATTCTCGATACAATACTTATATATACAATATTTAATTTCTTTGTTGTTACTTTGGATGAAAATACAAAAATTCAAACATTCAGCATAATTTTACGTCATCTGATTTGATTTGGCATAAATTAATTAAGAAATAAATCATGCTTATCTAACATAACCTTAGTTTTAATAGAATTATTTTTTCTATTGGTGAGTGTAATACCTAATTATGTGTCTTTATGCATCGTAACTCATAGCTATTTATTTTTAGAATAATTACTGCTAATTATAATATTGCCATCAGTGATAAATAATAAGAAACTAGCTATTAGAAATGTAAAGATTTGAACTTATCAATAAAAATAAAAATGGTTAAAATGCAATTTAATTTTCTTTTTACACTAAGGATTTCTATTTTGATTAGGAGTTAAAACAAATTTAGAAATCAGTTGCACATATTATGTGAAATTACATAATAACTTAATAAAATATAATCTAATTTTTTTGAGAGAAGAAATGTCTACACTTTCATATTTATAAAAGAATAAGCGTTAATACTTGCTATAAAATATTTATTTCTCTCTGCATTTAAAACTTGCTCTTATTTATTTTCAGGTAATATAAGCACAGAAGATAGAGAAACTTGGTTTGCTTACTAATAAAACATTTTAACTAAATAAGACCTACAAAAGGATTTGGCTACCGTTTGACAAATATAAATTATGACAAAATAGTCATTGTTTATTATTATGTTTGATAATGATAAATGCAATGTAGAATGTCAATAAATCTGTACATTTAGATAGCAAGATTCTAGACTATGATATAAAAGTTATCATTTTTGAAGGTAAAAGTATAGTCAATCATATTTTACAATCTCATTTCAACGCTTTCATAAATTATACATAATGAATAATAAATATATTAACAACGAATACAACATTTTCAGATGATGTACAATATTTTATTGAGCGACGATGTTATAAATAGATAAGTAAACTTGCTTTTGTTAAAATATATTAAATGTATTAAATGTATTTTAAATGCAGGAGTCTAAGGGGTTCAAGTCTGCCACGGTTATGAGATAACATAAACAATATTCATGACATTTTTGTGTTTTATAAATCATCATACTTTTAATGCGGTTAAATATTTGTATCATTGTTTATATTTAATGAATAAATTCCCACACAAGCATTCTTTCTTAATAAATTTTGATAAATGTTCATTTCAGGTGACATATTGTTAAATAACTGACATTAATTTATGTTGTTATATTATTTCAACTTTAACTTTTCAAATATCTGTATATTATTTCAACATCAGTTATAAGTTTCATAATAATTAAAAAAAATTAGGTAAACTTGGCCAGGGTATGTATAAAATCCATCAGTCTTAAATCACCAAAATAATTTAAGTGTACTAACAACTAGTGAACTTTTGAATAACGGTGTTCCCATGAGGCTAAAAAAATGAATCAGTTATTTCAGATCTGCAAGTTTACAAATTCAAGGGTTTCAATATTTCAGATTTACTAAGTAACAAATTGAAGAGTTTGAATGTTCTTTATTTTAATACATATTGAGGTGTTCTTAGCATATTAACGCTCCGTCGGTCGGCGTGGTCTGGCCAGACTTTTTTCGACTTCAATTGAAAAAAAAAAATACTTCTAGTAGTCCTATCGACTTGAAATTTCTTGACTTTTTTTTATTAGCTGTCGATCAATGAAAAAATCAGGACGAAACAATGTACAGAAGGATAATTATGCGGATATTAACGTTTTTATACTTCGATCGGTCGGAGTGGTCTGTCTAGACCATCCATACATTTTGTATAAAATATACGCTTTTTAATTTATGCAAACCAGTATTTTGTCTTTTTTTGGTATTTTATGTTCAAACTGCATTTTCTATATTCTTTGCTATGTGTTGTAACGTGAATGTTAGTATTTTCAAACGAGAGTTCCTTGAAAACCTACCAAACTTATTGGTCATCGCAAACATTGAAAATCGGATGAGTAATGCGCACATTATCAACAATTTTTCTACCCGTACTGAGTTCGGAATTTTTTTGGCAAACCTGTAGTAATATTATATTTTCAACTTGAACTTTACAGCACATTTCAAGCACGACGCACCTCTTTGCGTTTTCATTTGAATTTCACATTCATTATGAAGGGGCCGAAAAAGAATAAATATTGTTTTTCATTGATATAAAACAGAAAAATATAAATAATAAAAATAAGCAACGATGTTTTTACATTCTTTGATTTTTTTAAATATAATATAATATAATATAATATAATATAATATATAATATTTTTATTATAAGCAAGCTCAACACATGCAAAAGACGGTAAGAAAAAGAAAAAATCAAAACTATAAATATTTACTACTAATAATCGTTAACATAAAGACCCCAAAAACTCATTTGCCCCATATAAATGCATGTAAAACGAATGGTGGTCCAGCCAGACCACTCCGACCGTACAAAGGTGAATAAATATCAGACCGACGGAGGGTTAAAGTTTCATATACAGTAAAATTTTCAAAAAAAAAACTGAATACTATATAATTACTATGATTTTCACAATATGTTTTTGCCAACGCGTTTATATTTTACCAACGTGTTTTTTGCAACAGCTTGATGCCCAAGACTTATTACTGGTAGGTCCTACCTACACTATAATATTTCCAAATTGATTTGAAATGTTAATCAACCGAATTGAATAAATATAAAAATAGCAATCGTATTAAAACCCACAATACAGTCGCGAATTCCATTTTTTTTTCAATTTTTATCGCCGCCGTTCCTTTAAACGAAAGCAAGGAGTCGCCCACGTCGTAGTGGGTGGTGAATTTTCAATATGTACACATGTATTTTTCTTTCGGGCTCCCGAACAAATATATGCGAAACCAATATATGTACTTGAAGTCACAGAGTCGAGGAAGCCGAACGGTCTTTCGGAATGTAAACATTGGCATGTGACATAATACACTTACGTCCGCCGCGAACGGCCTTCGTGACGGGAATAAAAGTCGAAGGAGTACTTCGATTTTTTAATCGTCATGCTATAACGTCACGTACGACAGGATTGCATTACTTGGAGAGATAGAATATTATTTTATACGTAGAGAAGAGAGCGTGTGTAGGGTCATGTATATGTTGAGGCCAGTGGCAGAAGTATTAGGAAGTCAAAAGGGCCTAATTTGAAAAAAGTTCAGGTCACTTCAAAGTTATTTTATTTTAGTGAAATGTTATTTAACACGTTGACTACGGAGGTCTTTGTACCTATATAGTTTATCCATGATTAAACATTTCGTTTAAGAAGTAGGTTCTTTTATACAGTATTTTTCAACTAGCTGTAAGTGGAATTCTGTCTTAAGGCAATTAGGGCATCGTGCCTTAAGGCAAATTGCTGGAACTTCCCGTACCAAATATTATTATTTTTAAAAACGATTAACATTTTTGAAAAAAATTTACTTCGAAAAAATAAGATTTTTGAGAAACTATAAAATGGACAAAAAATTACTTTTTTTTGAAAAAAAAAATTTTTTAAAAATTTTTTTAAAAAAAAATTTTTTTTAATTTTTTTTTTTTTTGAAAAAAAATGTTTCTTTATTTTGACATATTTTGGAAGATCTGAACTTGTTTTTCAAAGCAATCGCACTGCTTTAATTGCATAGAGACAAAATATAAAGCGTTTAAGCGCGGCGTCGCTGTCTAACGGGTAAACATTGATACGGAACCCATAGGAAAATAAACAAAATTTATACTTATTGTTAAAATCTCTATAAAATATCTGAAAATTTGATGTGCATATGTCTAATGATCATTTTTGACCGCCAAATAGCATTTTTTTTTTACTTTTTTTGTTAGATCTCCGAAACCGCTAGACCTGCCTTCATGAAAATTTGATCAATTCTTTATCTTGTCAATACAAGTAAAATGTTTTTTGAATTATTAAAATCGGACGCTCCGTTCTCTTAAAAACTGAGTTACCGTTTCCGGCACTTTTTGCCCCGTATCTCCGAAACGGCTAGACCTGCCTTCGCCAAAAACTAATCAGCACGTCTCCTTATCAATACAAATCGAATGTTTTTTGAATTATTCAAATCGGTTGATCCGTGTTCCCGAAATCGTCGACGAAAATTTGTATCCGCACATACATACACACACGCACACACACACACACACACACACACACACACACACACACACACACACACACACACACATACATCCATTTTTTCTAAGGTATGCCAAAATGTTCAGAAACCTCTAAAACATAAAGATATATAAAAATTTTCATTTTCGATTTTTTTGCGATTACTATAACTTACCCTACGGGAAGTTAAAAAACAGTTTCATTCAACCAGTATTTGAGTAAACTTCCTCTATCTATAAGAATCATTAACAAGTTGGTTTTACTCTGCCTTTAAATGATGGATAAAATTAAAGTAAATGTGGCACTGTCGACAGCAGCACCAAGAAAAAAGTGTATTTCGACGCCCGCAGTCAAGGTGTTAAGTGCATTTTTGCATATGCGGAAAAAAGTTCAATTTAACCAATTCAGTACTTTTAGGAGGCGTCAATTAATCACGTGAGCGAGTTTTTACGATCTTTTGACCCCCCCCCCTCCTTGGTGATCCAAGCGACATTCAAAATTATCCCCCTCCCCATTATACATCACGTGTCTTTTCAGTTACGTAAATTTTTTTAATTATTTTTTTGAAAATAATTTTTTTAAAAAGTCAGTTAAAAATAAATACACGTGATATCTTACTATACCCCTCCCTCCCCCAGGTGATATTTTGTGATTTTTTGTCGGGCCCCCCTCCACCTAAAAACCTCACGTGATTAATGGACGCCCCCTTAGTGATTTCTTAGATTACAATGCACTTATTTTCTAATTGATAATATTTTTATCAGATTGATCTAATTCCGATGAGATATATACTGCACAAACTCCCGCGCAAGGCTAATTTAACTTATCATATTTTAGGTCAATAATCTCAAGTATGATATCCTTACTGCTTTATATCTAGCTAGCCTAGTGGGTATCGATCCTAAAACCAGTGGTTGCTAACCAGATTTTTTAAGAATGTGTAAGGAATATATATTGACAAACTACGATGGTTTATTCAACAATTTGGAGGAGACGACAATTTTGGAGAAGCTGATAAAGATATATACTGCGATAATCAGATGAATAACCATTTTTAAAATAAGTGATAGGTAAGCATTATTAAATTTAAATTTTGCGATCACTTTCGGCGTTGATTCAGTAATTTCTAAAATCCATATGTGTTATAAATTGAAAAACTTCCTCACAGCCCAATTTATTCCAAAAATATTTATAAAATGTTTTAAAGAATTATACTAGAATGCTGAGTGTAGACAATATATACAAAATACTTCATGTAAATGAATTGATTATTCTTCATGAAAATAGCTCATATTCATTATTTAAAATATATTTTATAGTCTTTAAAATTTATTTTAAAGATTTTCTATAATGAATATGAGCTATTTTCGTGAATAACAATCAACTCGTTTACATAAAGTATTTTAAATATTCAGAGTATTTTGTATATATTGTCTATACTCAGCATTCTAGTATAAACCCTAGTATAAAGAATGAAGTATACTTTATATATGCAGTAGGATTAAATATAGTAGATGTAGTAAAATAACTCTAAAATTAAGTGAATTAACTATGTTTATTATGTGAGTAGAGTTGATGCATCCAAATTTCAATAATAAAAATGTTAAGTCTAAAATTTAAGCTTCTTCAATGAATTCCTAAAGAACGTATTTAGCATTGAATTTGAGTTGCACAACATATCATATTAACTTTATAGAAAGATAGAAGTTTATACATCTATTGAAATTTAGTTAATTTATATCATCAAAAAATGTTAAATGATAATAATACTCATTATAATATGTATTGATAGTGTATATGAATTAAATTCCTATAAATCTCATTAGTATTTCATTTTATTGCAACTGCGGGACTAAAGTTAAATTAATAATGAAATTATTGTTCAAAAACTTTAATTGTAAGTACAATTAAATAATTGTGTGTTGTTGGATCAATCAAATAATATGATCATATTATTATTTCATAGATTCATGCTAAAGTTTCAAAAATTAAACCAAAAAAATCAAGAGATTTCTGATGAACTAGATGCCTAGACTGAGTAGTTATCTATAATCGTTAGTTATAGTATAATAAATATATTATACAAACATTATTCAAAGATAAAATAAAATTTTATCTTTATCTAAATTGTATTTTTTAATACTTATTTTGAGACCAAAACCCGTAGCTTACACATCATTGCTTCACTCACACAACGAAATAAATTATACATATAAGAAACCGAATGCGGAAAATTTTCTTAGGAATATTTGCAAGTGTATTTTATGTGGCCTGAATATGAATATATGTTTCGGCTTAGACAGGGTGATTGATATTGTTTTTCAATTTGAAATTAAGTGAATTTATCAACACTTTATTGTTGAGTAGAATATGAAACACAAGACAATATTAAGGTATAAAAAAATTACATCAATTTTTTTTTTAGGTAATTGTAAACGAATACAAGGATCAATTGAAATATTATTGAGTAGATAATATAAACTAGAAGAGATATAAATAAATAGTGGAGCATGGCATCGTACCAGAATTAAATATTCGAGAAAAAAATCAATAATCAATAAATATTGATCGATGATTGATAACAATTGTTTTAAAAATTATCAAATAGATAATTATAATTACTATATATTTTACCGTTCATATAATATATAAAGAATGACGATTTTATCGCTCCAAAGACTTAAAAAGGTTTACATTAACATAATCTATCTGAGGATATAATTTTGATTTTAATAACTTATATGAAATATATGCACTTTTAAACTGAATAGTATTTTTAAAATTGTTTTTTAAAGTTCAAAACATTGTGTATTTTTAGAATAAACAATTGGAACTTTTGTCTAAGTAGATAAATTTAAATTCCTATTGATTATAGGTCGAGTATTTACACGTATCGGAAAGTTCATGTAACTATCATGTCAAAATGCCTCCTACAACTAGTTTGTTAATAAAAGAATCTTACAAATAAATTAAAAAAATATCGAGTTTTGTATAGAATTGTCTGTTTATCTACTCAAAAATTACAATCTAAAATTCTATATAATGGACAATCTACAACGTTAATGATGTAATCGAAATCATGTATTAATTGGAAATATAATTAAACGTTTTGAAATGCAATATTCTCAAATTAGCTAAAAATATTCTCAAACCAAATGAATTATTGAAAATTATTATGAATTATTTTGAAAAATAATAACAAAGATCATATACGCCTTATATTACGATACGCCATATTTAATACCTTATATTACGTACCCTCATTTCATATATCACATACCTAACACTACCATATGTATTAGCTTATACCTACAATTTCCTCTAATACGCTAGAACTTCCTACAGTATAATCGCTCAAGCCCTACATTTACATCATATACCTATTACGCTTATACTTAATAACTAATTATTTAACGTATTTACTTACTTATTAATTAACTTCGCTCAAGCCCTACATTTACATCACATACCTATTACGCTTATACTTAAACCTATATTTTTTAAGTCTCTACCGAGAATCGAACCCTGGTCCTCCGCGTGGAAGGCAACGACCTTGACCACAGGACCACCGCGTCCCTACAATCGGTAGTCATTCTATGTAACTCGTCGAATCAACTTGGTATTAATTAGAAGAAAGAACCGTGTGTCTCATAATATATTATAAATGGGGGTAGCCGGTAGTGTAGTGGTTAAGGTTAGCGACTGCCACGTGGCGGTCCCGGGTTCAAACCCTGGTAGAGACATTACGTAGAATAAAAATATAGCGTATTAATGTAGGTAAGAATATATATGCACATATGTATATATATATATATATATATATATATACATTACTATGAATATATATATATATTCATATATATATATATATATATATATATATATATATATAATATATATACATATAAATATAACAATATACATATAAATATATACAAATATATAATATATAAACATATATGGTAAGTAAATAATAAGTATAATACAGCGATAATAGATTTATGTCATATATTACATATGACAACATATGGTAATAACTGGATATTGTATACAGAAATAAACAAGTGATGAATACATTGATAGATAAAAATTATATGCAATGAATTGAATGAATTTCTTATACTTATAGAAAAAAGTATGTGACCTTCTGTATCTCAAAAATATATAGTTAATCAATATATTTTCCGTGTGATACATAAATTTATTTAGGCGCTGTATGCATCACAAAAAGGAATTTGGCACAAATTTTGACTATTTATTCAAACTTTTATGAATTTTTAAACGATTTTATTTAACGACTTGTCGTAGGACAGTAATATTTTAAGAGCATCATGTCTATCAACATAAAAAGTTTCACCAAAAACAATTTTAACAGTTAATTACGATGAAACGGCTCGGCCGATCTTTGTCCAAAACTAATAGCACGATTTTCAAATAATATCTATCAAATAGTTTTCGAATTTTAAAACTCGACTCAGAATTTTTGGCTAATTGTGGACGAAAATTTTTCACTTTTCTCTTAATTCTCTTAAAACGTCGATGATAGGTCTAATTTTGACCAACGCCAAAATAAACGTTACTAATTTTTGAAAACTTTGACGAATTTTCAAAACTAAACGACTTGACGTAGGGCCGTAATTTTTTAGTATGATCTTTCTAGAAGAACATGATATCTAAACGTCACATAAAATCATGAAAATTATAGAATAGCAATAATTCAACATTTAATTACAAGTACTTGTGCCAGAAGATCTTTACCAAAAACTATAATAATCAATTTCCAACCAATATCTTTCGAACAAAATTTGAATTTATAAAATCATCTGCCTTCTACTTTAAAATATCGTTAAGAAATTGATATTTGTTTTTGAGATAATGGCTGTGAACCTGTTCACCCGCGTACCTTTAAACCCCGCTCTTATCAATTAAAGTGCTTGTGAAATAAAAGAAATAGTCAAGAAAACCAATGCATTGCCTTCTAAAAAAATCTAAACAATCTAAAGTGAACTACATATGTATATGCAACAAATTTGTAACTATTTGCAACTCATTGTAAACAAAAATAGTATAATATTGGTTTAGTAACTTTTGGATTATCTTAAATTCGCATACAAATTTTAGTAGTATAATAATTTACTATATTTCGAGTAATTGAAAGGGAATTGAGGGACGAAGCGCAAGATTAAGATGCATGGAAAGGAAAATTCATTTACTGGAAAGTAAAATTCATAAAAGAGAATAAAAAGTGATTAATGGTTGTTAATTAGTGGTAATAGAACGGTAATGGGAATAAAAAATAAGAGAGGAAACAAATAATTAATTTTGTGATGCTCTCATATCATGGACCTGCCTTCGGGCAGACTATTATTATATTTCGAAACTCGAAATCTAATGTTGGAACAAAACATGATTTTAAATTATTATCACATGTTTGTATAATTTTTTTTTAATAATTTTATTTGATCATCTATCTACAGGAGATATAAAATCAATTGCATGACTTAGAATTTAACAAAGAAAGAAAAAGCTAAGATCTGCATCCAGTGATGCAGTTCTTTACAGTATGATATATAGTGTTTGCATAATGATTACAAGAATTCATAACTAGAAATATGATAGAGATAAATATTATAAGATATCACATAATACATTTTTTCGATTATATTCATTTGTCAAACAGTTCATATCATATTTTCATTCATTTATGATACTGTCCTCGGGTTCTGTTAAAAAAATTATGCGGAAAGCGAGAAGACACAAAGAAAAGCACAATGTTTGTATGTTTGATCACGACCTCTTGGCTTTGTTCATTTTTTTTACTCTTGGCCAAGTTTTTTTGTTTGTTTTCTCGGCTTCCCTATGCGAGATCCGTGCCAGGAATGAGATATTGGAAAATGCTTCTTGTAAAAAGTACATTTCGAGCCTGTATGCACGCCTGCCCGCACTAGTGAATTTAAGTTCGGAACACTTTGCTTTGCCACAACGATATTGTAGTAGAATGAGATTTTTAAAATGAAAATTGTAAACAAATAGACTCATAAATCTGAATTGAACGATGATTTTCTACAACGACACGAATGAATTACATGGCAGTTGTCATGAAAAACTATAGTTGTAAGACAAGATACATCAACTTTCCGATCCGTACATAACCAATGTCGATCGATTTTTTAGTGATTTTTGGACCTCTTGTATTTTAATTAAGTGAACAAATTTTTCGAATTTACGAAAATGCTGTAATTTTTTTTTTCAAAATTTAGTTAAAAATAAATACACGTGATATCTTACTAGACCCCTCCCTCCGCCACTTGATATTTCGTGATTTTTGTGAACCCCCCCCCCCCTAAAAGCCCCACGTGATTAATTGACGCCCTCTAAGAATTTGGATTCAGGAATTTAGGTTAAATGTTCAACTGTTTATTACGAGAATAAAATTTTTGCTTGCACTAAAAAAAAAATCAGTACAATTTACAATTGATTCTTTTACAACGAACTTAATAAGTAATTGCATAAATTCATTTGTTTAACACATTTAATTTCATCAATTCCATGTATTATTTTATTTAATTGTGGACATAAATTGTAATCAGTAGTTCCCAACAAAACAAGGAACTTTCATATGTAGCTTTGACATAGAGATTATCATTAGAATAGCTTCAGCGCCTTCTAAACTTTTATGAAATTTAATAATTCTGCCGTTCATGTTTTTCCAGACTAAAAAATCGGTCGTTACACAAAATTCAAAATCATCAAAATATTTTTTTTTCAAAACTTAATTACGAAGCAACGAGATACGTTGAATGACTTAACTTTTTTAAAGAGATCCTGTCGTTTTTAAGGATACTTCCACGAAAAGTCAAAAATCGGTTCATATACATTCTCACACATACACTAATATCTTAAACATATTTTTTCTAAATTTGGCCTCATTCGATTCAGAAAGCAATAAAAAATTAGCAAATCGAATTTTTCATGAAAACAAATTTAGTCTTCGGGAAAATTATAAAGAAATCAGCTAATAAATCTGAGCTCAATGTTAATAATTATTAAATTATAAAATACATGTCTGTTATTCTTGATAAACTAGGTTATGCGAATTGTGAATAATAGTAATAAAAAATTATTGATCTTTTTCATACAAATCTGTTTTACTATAAAAGAATTGAGGGATTTTATTGAAGCTAAGAGGTTTAATTTTCCAAAAATTAAGTCCTATGTTTTAAACTAAGTCATGTTATTAATCCAAATACGGATTTTTGCAAATAAATTGGTAAATTATAATTATATAGATTTGTTATTCAACTTTTTATTAAAAAGAGTCCAACAATGTTAAAGATTTAGAGTTTGGTAATTAAAATCTGGATTTCCATATCAGTTTTAATCAAGTGTAAATTGTAAATATATCAAACAATAACAGTATGTCAAAATAAAAGTTTTGATAAATTCTGCAACAATTTTAAAAATTAGATAATAAAATAAAGTGAATTGACTTAAGCTAGTTTGAGCACTATTTTAAACCATTTTTATTGATATTTTATGCCAAAAAACAGATTTCCTCGACAATTTAAAATGAAATCAAAACATAAAATGTTTGTGAAAAATATTAACTTTTTATTGAATTCCATTTACTCAATTAATAGAAATACTTTAATAACACAATAATCACAAACAAAATAATGATATGCTATTTGGCCTTTGGCTATCGAATAGGATTGTATTTTTGTAAACGATATGAAATATGAAAACCAAACTACAGGATATAAAATCAAAATCATGCCGTAATATAAACACAAATATTTATTAATTTATTACTCGATGGGATCAATAAATATTTAAAGTGTATTTTATTCTATATTTATTTTGATAATTGCATTCAATTATTCGTAT
This sequence comes from Ctenocephalides felis, assembly GCF_003426905.1. Classification (NCBI taxonomy): domain Eukaryota; kingdom Metazoa; phylum Arthropoda; class Insecta; order Siphonaptera; family Pulicidae; genus Ctenocephalides; species Ctenocephalides felis. The sequence goes on from NW_020537646.1 coordinate 31,443,124, forward strand.
TTAATTTTATCTCAATCAATTTAAATCTCGAATCAGGCAACGAAGTAATATTACAATGAAATCTTTTGTCAATTGTATGACATTCAGAAGAAAATCACAACAGCAAAACTTCGTACAAAAGATACAATAATTTATAAGAGATTTACTTACATACAAATATACTGGATTTACAACGAAATAATACAAAAGTTAGGTGATTAAATTAGTACAATGTTTTCAGTGAATATCTTGGAAAAGCGTTCTACAATGAATTCATGTCGTAATCTCATCATATAATTGCGTTTGAGCAATTGTCACTTAATTCAATGACAATGCACTTGGTGTTCATAATAACATTCTGATGTAGTCGTTTCGCAAAAAGACTTACATAGTAATATCTGCACATTTAATTTACAAAGAGACTATAATCGTTTCAAATTGTATACAATAGTTTTTAGTGAAACAAATAAATATATACAAAAAGTTATCAAATAGTCAATTTATTCCAAATAAGATTAGCAATACATAAATGAGATACGAATGCTGTAATTTTTTAACTTCCTTTAACTTTCTTTTTAAACTTAAGTTATTGTAATTGTCCAAAAATCGAAATTGAAAATTTTTACATTTCTTGACGGTTTGAAGGTTTCTGAACATTTTGGCATACTTAAAAAATGGATGTGTGTGTATGTATTTATAGATACAATATTTCGTCCACGTTTTAGGGCGCACGGATCAACCAATTTGAATGATTCAAAATTATTCGATTCCTATTGATAGGAAGATGTGCTGATTAGTTTTTGGCAAATGCAGGTCGAGCGGATTCAGAGATACAGAGCTAAATGTGCAAAAATTTACAGTTTTTGAGAGAACTAAGCGTCCTTCATTCGAATGATTCAAAGAACTTTTTGCTTCTGCCTGTTTTAACAAAATAATTGCTTTTGGGGAAAAAAATTCAACAAAAATTTTTTTGTATAAAGAAAATAATTCTGATTTTAATTGTAATTTTGACTTAAGTTCTAATATACTTTAAACAAATATTTTTGCAATTCAGTTCATATAATTCTTATAAATATTAACCAATATTACTGTATTTATTTATAACAATCTATTTAAAAACATTTAATATTTCTCGAACATTTCGTTACGGTATGGGAAGTTCCAGCAATTTGCCTTAAGGCACGATGCCAAACACACCACTAGTTTTTTTATTAAATTCAGAATTATATTTTGTACAGGGGAAAAAATATTTATTGTCAAATATTCAATTTACTGTTAAATACAAAAAGTAACTATTATAGAATAATTATATTGTTTTTTTTTCTAATTTGCGTATGCATGTAAGAACTCAATTTTTTTTCATAGATCGTCCAATATTTTGTAGGAAATATAATATCAAAGTTATTATCAATAGGTAAATACTGAAAATAAAAAATGAGAGAAAACTATGTTTTAAAATATTTAAGAAACTGAAATTCGACCACTTGTTTCTGTTTTTTTTAGAACATTTAACAAATACTAAAAATTTAAATGTTAATTTAATAATATCGGTGTTTTCTATTATAAATTTTATATTTCAACATATTTGTTATGTCTGATCAATTCTTCATTTCATCAAACAAATAAAACGTTGTTTGAATCATTCAAATCGGGTGCTCTGTTACTTCACAAACTTAATTACCATTTTCTACACTTTTTGCACCGAATCTTTGAAAAGGCTGGACCTGTTACTGCCAAAAACTAATCAGCACGTCTCTCAATCAGTAGGAATCGAATAATTCAAATCGGTTGATCCATGCGCCCAAAATCGTGGATGAAAAATTGTATCCAAACATACGTGCATACATACACACACACACATACTTCAATTTTTTCTAAGGTATGCCAAAATGTTCAGAAAGAAATGAATTGAAAGAAATATTGAGAATATATTCATCAACTAGAAGTGTTTAATATTAAGAAAGATTAATTATTATTAATTTTTTTGGAAACAATAGTATATAAATTAGTTTTGTTAACTTCTGTTCATCATTCCAAGCTTAAATGAATTTTAAAAATTAATCGAATTTTCGAATTATTAATCGAACCTATAATATTTTAGATTTGTTCACATCATGAACTTTATCGCTTAAAAACGCGAAGTTCCAAAAACTTACTATTACCTTTCGAAAAAATAATATGCATGACTACCAGCTGATATCTTTCGGAATATTATTAAATTTTCTAAATTATAAAGAAAAGACCGGGCTCATCACTTAGGAAACCCAAACATCGCAAATTTCTATCGAGTTTCATCAGGTTTATACATTTTCAAAATCGGTTCAGATTTTTTTAATACAACTGCCACGAGGACTGATAAATACACACATAAAAACACACACACTTTTTCGAAACTTTTAAATTTTTGTGACAAACGGTTCAGAATGAATTGAATCATTAAAAAATCACAAAATTATTAAATCGGATTTATTGGTAAAAACAAAATCCTTTTTTGGAATGTTAATAAATGGTATAAATGCTTGATTGTGATGCAATTTAATGATTTCAGGTAAAACTTGTTTCTTATTTTTACTTGAAAATGTGAAACTTCAATCTATGTCACATTGTTACGAGATTTTTCTTTGGCTTTTGATAGTATCATCTATTTATTACATCTGTTGCATTGGTTATGGAGCATTAATATTTAATCTAGATTTTCTTAATATATTTCCTGCAGTCTAGAAACTACGTTTCGTTTTATAATTATATCTTATTGCAATATCTGTCTGACTGTGGCTCGAGGGCTTTATTCAAATTAGTTCATCTTCCAATATTAATAAGGAAACAAGACAGACAGTGAAATATGCTTGCTATGAAGTTCTTGGGTTTCAAAAACAAAATATACATTGCAAGAAGACTGACTTATGTAGACAGTGTTTATAGAAAATTAAATGGAAAATTTTAAGAAAATATTTTAAAAGTAAAAAGTTTCTTTCATTCTCTTATTGCCGTGAAAATTTGGACCGTTTCATCACATGATTTATAGAAAAGGTGCAAACATCACTTACATACAAATGCAAAATAATGTCTCACTAATTGAAAAATATTTTTATCCACAAAACTTTTATAGTACATTTTTAATTCATTTTTAAATTAGATTAGATTAAAAAACACATATATGAGGAACGCCTATTCCACAGAATATTGACTTAATTAAAGGAGTTTGGAAAGATTACTTATCAAAATATTGGCTTCAAATAAATATTGACTAAATCCAAAATTGCTTCAATCAGAATTGGTTTTCAGAGGTTTTTTAAAAAAATAAAAATGTTGCAATAGGGTAATACGCAAATAAATATAAATATTATAATTTTCCTGCTGAAATTCTATTACAAAAATAAATTTCACTTTTGCAAATTTTGAAACCAGATATTTCTAATGATATTAAAATTGTTCAAAATAGAGATATGGCTTATAAATATAAATGTACAAAAAACTAAGTAAGTTAATTTCTTCGCTTTTATAGAAACAATGTTCTATTTTAATAAATTGATTTAAATGTTTATCAATCCCTAGTACATTGTTAAGATATAATAAATAATGATAATTTTTAGAAAGGAGTATCAGTTTCTCATTTTGTGTTAATTATTATGTAATATATAGCAGAACAATTGTACAGATAAATGTAAAAATTAGTATATTCTCTTCCCGCTTCTTACAAGAAAATTGCGTATTCTTATAGATGGGTTTTAGGTGATAATTAAAACTAATTTTCAATCCCGCGCAAATCGCCCGCGGAATTACTCGAATTAAACTTGTAAGCGGCGTTGGCTTAATACTATTACATATTTTCCAACCGCAAAAGCAAAGATTCTTAAAGGATATATTATACTATAAATGAAATTATAGTATTTTTTTTAAAAAAAAAGTACATTTTGTTAGTGGTTATACTCCTTATTTCCGTAATCATAAAACAACTGACAAAACTTTATAAATTGCATGGCTCAATTAATTCCATTCATAAAAAACGACAATAAGTAAATAAGCGAAATACATATATACAAATAAAACTAAATAAATATTAACTTGAAGATTTTACATTTTTATAGTTAGTATTCTATATTTTACTTCATACATATATTATGGTATATATATATACAATAAATTTCTGAAAATGAATTATGTGATAAACTAATATGCACAAGTTAAATATTCACTATACCCATATAAAAATATATCTAGATTTTAATGATTGGGTATTAAATGCACGAGAATGCTAAAAAAAATTAAAAAAATTAATGCTTGTCGAAGGAGAAGTTTACGTTTTTATTTTAATATCGTATTTGAAAAATATTCTTAATTACAGCTTATATGCAAAAATTAGCATTTATTGAGATGGTAAAAATTACTATATTATGTTTATTTTTTTATCATGTTTTAGATTTATAGTTTTTGCATAAAAAAATATAATATTAGTATAAATACTCGAAACAAATTTGGAAAGAATTAGGATGAAATCACTAATTATTTAAATTAAAAAATATTTATACCTAAGACTGAAGACACATTTATGCTTGTAAGGTAAGTATTAAGACACAAAATGGAAATGAAAGATTAATAAATAAAATTTCTACATAAAATACATACGATAAATACATACATCGTACATACATTATACATACATAAGAACTCGTTAAATTAAATAAATTATTATAAAAAGATATTTTGTTCAGTAAGCCATTTAGTACTTGGTATGTATTAATTATACATGAAGTATTTTTAATATCAATAATGCATAAATTAATATATGTGTACGAAATAACTCATAGATTAAAACTGTTCTGATTGTTATTGATGAAAGTAATAAAAACAAAAATCTGTGTCGGATGTGATAATTTAATGATTGCTATTCTTTTAAAATAACTGAAATAAAAATTATCTAAAAATCACAAATTTTCATAGAGCAATTGTTTTTTTGTATTTATATATGTAAGAAAATATGTAAGGCAGAATTTATGTTACAAACAAATGAAAACCTTTTGAGAACTACACAGAGAAGCAATACTGCATTATAGTCGTGTTATCATCTTAAAAGAAAATGGACTAGAAAAAGATGTAATTCTATCCGGATGGGATTAGTTTTGCCTAGCAAATTTGCCCTAAGAGGCAATAAAGAAATTCGATAGTATTCGGACAAAGACTATACTATATTTGTAATGTAATATAAGGTTAAATATATTTTTACTACGTACTGACGTAAATTAGAATTACAGATTTCTCTAAAGGTCCATCAAGCAATTAAGTATTGTTTGAAATTTGGTTAGTAGTTTGTATTTTGAGTATTAATATCTTTGTAAGGAATTTTAATTATACAGAGAAAATCTGATATGCCAATTTTTTATTTTCTGCATGTTACAGGTCATTCTGAATCGTTTTAGAACAAACGTGGAAAAAGTATGTATGTGCATTTATATAAAACTATTTTTATTTTGAATTTTTGTCGGCGTGTGCTCAAAAGCGTCTGCAACAATTTTAAGCATTTGAAAGCTATTGAATGAACTGAATAATATCTCACGTCGATTATTTTCGCACGAATATCGGTCAAGCCGTTTCTTTGAAGAACAAAAAAAATTGATTTTTAAAAGAAATGAAAGATATTGGTGTGCATTAGATTTTGGTAAAGATCGGCATGGCAGCTTTTTCGTATCTATTCGTTGAAATTTATTTTCAACTATTTGTCAACGACATAGATATCAAAGTAAGAAGTAAATAAATAAATGCATGTTATGTTATAATAAATAGATACAATCCTGCGTAAATACGAGATTCGTGATAAATGTGCAATGTTCTTCCTATTCTGGTATAAGATATTATATTAAATGTTCAGCAAAGTTTCGCGCTTTTCAAAGATGCTGAATATCGATACGAACTGATCGAGACGAATATTTATACATATTATTAGCAAGATTCTGTAACTTGTCATATAGCAAATGTCACTTATACCTAGTTTATCCTGATTTTGTCCATTCAATGAGCAGATAGGATGACATTTAAAAAACGTGTAATGTATCTCGTGAATATGATTGGTAATTTATTTATAAATCAAACAATTATTGCAATTGCCGCCTCATAAATATCCTATATTTATTTTTTATGTATGAATTAAAATAATTATTAAAATTATTGCAGTTGACGCCTCATAAAATATATGCAAAAATAATATATAACGAAACAAAAATATGTGCTATTTGTTTATAAGATTTATGTAATTATTCAGTTATAAATTATATATTTATGCTTGAAGATTAAAGCAGAAGATTTATGTGCATTATGATGTAACTACCATCACAGAACGCTAAATATCCGTATATACTTATACATTTTACATTGAATTTTATTTCCGAAATTCCTTCACGATTTTAATAAAATTCATACCATGTATTTGTAACAAAAAGCCAATATATTTCTAATATTCAAAAATAATAAAACATGCACTGACCTGAGGATAATCGCCGTCCTTTGTCTGATAGTCAAAAACGTAGAAATATGCTTTCATACCACCGTCTTCTTCACCATTTTGATCTTTTAAAGTTTCAGAACCGGATTTTGTGCCTGAAATAATGGATAATGGATATAATAAATTACTAATTATTATCATGGATATAAATAAATAATAAACAAATGATTTTATTGACGAGTTTTTGGGTAAAATATAATTACCAGAATTAGATGAGCCTGTATGAGCCCTTGAGGATATCATAAGGTCTGCCGTTTGCACCAAAGGTGCAACAAATTGTGCATCACTTAAGGCTGCTACTGTTGCATCTCGAGTGTTTATTGGATGTTGAACCTAATAAAAAAATATTATTATCACCATTGATAGCAATAATAACTTTTAGGTCAATCACTTATTCGAGTGACAACTATTGATAAACTAAAATTTCACAAAATAATAAATAAAATAATTTCATACTGTGTGTGTAGGTGAATGAATTGAATCCAGTAGCTAATAAGATATTGTTTTTTGATTACTGTTAATAATAAAAATAATCATAATGAGTGATTACCATCGACTAAAAAAATATTTTAATTAGTATTGGCAGTCATCATTGTCAAAACCCATGTGAGTTGAGAGTCAAAAGACAATAGTCGATGTCGATCTATGAACTAATTTTAATAGTCCATATTTAAGATAAAATAATTTTACATTAAAATAGACAATAACAAAAACAATGTGCATAAAAATATTTTTTTATGTGTAATATTTTTTACTTACAGTTCGTTCCCAATCTGTGTATTCATTTGCGACCGTGTAAAAAATTTCGGAGAGATGCCTTGTGTAGGCGTTTCTGACATAGGTGCGCAAAATTCTGTCACGTCTGTTGCCTTCAAAACCCGACTGGACGTCAGAAGCCGAAAATCTCATGAGGGATTCTGATGTTACCACGCCAAACAACAGGTCATATCTGTGAAAAAAAAAAATAAATCTTATAGAAATTGGGTTCATAAAGAAACATAAGGAATCGATATATTCAAAGAGAATAGATGAGAACATTTCCAGTTTTATATTTTCTAACACTCAATGGTACAGTTATCCGATAGTAAATGTGATTATTACTTCATCAGTATTATTATTAAGTCCTTTATCCAACCACTCACTTATTTTGTCCATGTGGAACTGGTCCCAGCCTATCCTGGCCCTTATTTGACCCATCAGCCCCTATACCAGAACCACCTGCAGATCTGAGTTGTCCTGCCCAATCAGATGCACCATTGTAGTCTAAACCTGATGCACTACCGCCTTGACCAGCAAATCCAGATGGCCTTCTTAGGAGATCTCTGCATTTAGAAATAATAAAAAATGTAGTAAAATTTTAGTAATACATATTCACAAATTTTGCATTCTCAAATGAGCTTACAATATATGACAAATAAATATCTGAAGAGCAGATAATGTAAATTGACTGAACGCAATTATTAATTATTATGTATTATTCAACTGTTAAGCGTTTATGTATATTCGACTATGAATTTATAATTAATACTATAATAATACCCGTCATTTAGATATCTAAATCAAACAATTATTAATATGAAATAACGAGAATAATAGTGAGCTTGTCAAGTACTAATACTATTATTACAAAACCGAGAAAAGTTTGTAGGTTAAAATTATAATAAAATTTAATGGCTTATTTTACATTAATTAAATTTTTATGGGTAAAAAGGCTGATTGCAGTGTATATTTTTACTGGCGACATACAAAAATAATCGCATACAAAAAGTTGCATTAATACTATTACGTTTACTTATTATATTTACTTCTGTAACCTATATTCTAAATTCCTCGATTTAAAAAAATATACATTACAAAATTTTAAAAATATTATATATCATTTGCTTTCAAATTATGTTGTTTAAGATGTTTACCATTATTGTTAAACAAAAAGTGTAATTAATAAATATTGAAAAAAGTATTCAATTTTTAACAGTAGGTTCATTTCAAGTAGAACATTTCATTCGTTACTCTTATGTATTTCTGTTACCTTGCAAAATCACTTCTGATCACAACACCATCAACAGATGGTCCAAAAGCGCTCAAATATTTTGGTGGCTCCACTTGGGCAGCTAGTAAGAACGCCAATGGTACCTCTCGCAAACAATCAACAATAGTTTCATGTTCCCTTGACATATCAGTGGGCGGTGTGCAATTTACTTGCCTGAAAATAGAATGAATCAAAATTAGTTTTTATAGTTGATTTAAGATATCTTATTTATAAATTGTGGGTTGAAGATCATCTAACAATTTGGTAGCAGAATATATTTGCTTGTGTGCAAAAACTACACATACCTAATTTTGGCGACTAGTATCTATCAATAGTGTGATTGTATAAGACTAAAGGAAGTATAGAATTTTAAAGATAAAAAACCATTTAATTTGAGGAATTTGGAGCAAATTACGTCATTAAATCATGTCGAAACATCTGATATTATTTTAAATGTTTTTATATTATATTCAATTAGATTACATACTGCTTACGTGTATCTTTACTTGATTTTTCATTATTTAAATAGGAGCTTCATAGTCCACTCTGAGTTTTCGTAATACGCAAAACAACTTCAGGGCCAAAGAAGATTTTTTACTGCTATTTAACGGCAGATGTATATGATATTGCACGCTTAAATTCATTTATTAATTGCAGTTTGGAAACATAATTTAGTGACACTCTTCATATTCTTTCCATATTTCAGTTTGCACCAATTTGTGAAACGATCCATTCTAGATACCTAATACTCATTTGTGAGTACAGAATCTTTATTCTATTTATTGTTATTACACACAGTGATATATGCATTACTATATTGTATATAATAACGATTGCGTAATATTTGTTGTTGATGCGATTGATTGTCATATCAGAGGTATTCTTGCTTGGCCGCTAAACCAGAAAGAGGTCGATTAAGGTACCTATGACCGTATTTATAATTGGAATTTACCCCCCCCCCCCCCTCTACTTACTAAGGTCTTTGATAGTAAGATAGCTGATATGACACTCAACAAGCGTAATTTGATAGTGTGAACGTTGATGTCCCTACAATTTCCAAAACTAATTTTCAAAATTTTTAAAAATAATCAAATTTTGTTACTATAATTCGAATACCGTGCTAACATTAATATAAAGTCTTTATTCACATTATTCTCTTTTTTTAATATATAAAATCTTTATTCATATTTCTTCTCGTAGAAACTAATGCAAAAACTATTATGCATATGATATATTTTATGCAGAATAATAATTTTAAATATATTTAATGGTAAAACATTCATTTAATAATAATATAAGTTGTTGACATAAGTTGCAATAGCTCTGGTTTTGTGAAAAAGATTAAAATGTTAAAAATATTTGAAATTCAAATACCGACAAGATCAAATATCAGAAATAATGATGATTTTTTAAAATATAATATTGCTAAATTTTGAAAATATCAAGTAGGTTTATAAGATGATATAACCTTAAAAAATCAAAGAAAGTTAAATTTAATTGAATTATGTATAAGTGACTTAATATTCTGAAATGATACTTATTCATCTCTATATTCATAACGTGTAAAAACATTTTGTAATTTTTTTAGATTTTACATTGATTTATTAATTGCAATACCAAGGTAATATTTGATTTTTGATCAAATATGAATAATCATCAAGAATTCTCACAATATTATAATATTTTTAAACTTTGAAAATATCAAATAGGCACTTCAAATAAACCATAGAAATAATAAATAAAAGTTAAATTTAATTGAAATATATGTAATTCATATTCAGAAAATATATTTATTGGTCTCTTTTCATATGTAAAAGCAAAAACTGTATAAGAATATTAGATTTTACATTGATTTATTAAGTAGCACTCTAGTGCTTGCTAATATTTGATCTATAATTGTTCAATTCATTACTAATGAACGCAGGTCAAAGGTCAAGTCAATTTCCAAAAATTTTGATATTTATATGGGAGTTGGTATATTGAACTTATTATTAATTAACTTTCTAATGCCTCATTACATACCGGGACAGTCGGGACAGTCCCGGATTTTCACCCTGTGTCCCGAGTTTGTTAATAATAAAGTTCTTCGTCAGCAATACTGATTAAAAAAAATTACTCATTCAAAGAATTTTGCATTCTTAAATAGTATTTATTATTTTAAAATTATAATAAATTTTTTAGCATTCGTCCCGGATTAATATAACTAAAAATTACTGTCCCGGTTTTAACTTGAAAAAATATGGTCACCTTAATACTAGTTCTAGTAACTTATTTGATTCTACCTATATTTTCATGACAAAATTAACATGGCATAGCATAATGTCATATATCCCTGGGTACTAAAAGAAGTAATTAACACTTATATTTTTATTAATTAATTTTCATTTACCTGGCAAGTTTGAGTGCGTATTCAACCGGTCGCTGAACCAAAGCCCATGCTCCAAGGGCGGAGCCACTCATCAGGACAGCTCGGTGGAATAATCCTGGCACCACCGCAGGCGAAGCCATTAGAAAATGAATACAGGCCGCGCCGGTTCCTTTTAAATTGAATGAATGCGAAAAATGAATTCATTTTCTGGTTTGGAAGCATGTTAATAAAGATTTTTTTCAACATATTTTTTAATGTTTTTATATGCATTAAACTCGAATGAAAAGTAATTAAATTCAAAGAGAAGGGTTGCGAGGATGAAAAACGTATGTACTTCTTGATATGGTTGTCGACTTTGATGCTTTTTGATGCATGCTTATAATGAATTTGTGATGAAAATCAGACCAAGTGATTAGATTTTTTAAAATTATGTATTACTTATTGTAAAATTTGTAATACCAAGAGTTATATAGTACTAAAAATTTAGATAAAAATGGCATTGGCTGTTAAGCTACAAAACTTAACGATCTATTGATTACAAGAATTACCACATTATAAGCATTACCTTTAGTATAGGTTTTAATAAATATATAATTTTAGATGTTAAGTTTGATATTTAGACTTCCTAATATATTGAATTATGTCAAATAATAGCATGTAAAATTGAAGAACAAAACTTATTTCTGCATCAAATTATAATTGTTTATAACGTTATTTAATTTTGATATTCTTGTAACATGTAAGGTTTATATCCTTAGAATACTGTTTTATTCTATCTTTATACATTGTTTTCATATATTGCTTGTAATTTATTATTAGTATGATAAATTGTTGTTTGAAATCCATTAACACGTTAATTGCCACGATAATATAACAAAAATTTTCACATGGGCCGTAGTAACATTATGAGATGATTTAGTTGAAAATGTATCAAGAAAACCTGATGCATCAAAAAAAAAATTAGCCACTATTCCTGTAAAAACACTATTTTTTATGTCTCACATATATGACTGACATGGTTCATGTAAAACTTCTTAGCATCAGGCACATATGACTGACGTGGCGATTAACGTGTTAAAATTAAATATTTAGATTGTTTGTATATTAAAATCATAGTTAATCAAAGTTAGAAACGAAAAAATTAGAAAGGAATAGAAAAAACATAATATTGACTTTTTATTTTCAAAATGTTGTAAGAAGTATTATTTTGCTGTTATTGATCTCTAGATATAAGATTTTACTGTTATTAACCTCTAGATATGAGATTTATTCTCTACTAAAAACACATCTATTTTTTTTTGTTTCTATGTAATTAAATAGTGAAGCATTTATCCTAATTATGAAAAAATCGAATAACTGCATTCTACAAAAAAAATATAACTGCGGTGAAATTTTTAATATATTTATTAAAAGTGATGATATTAGATAAGATATTGAAAATACAGTTTTTAAATTAAAAATACGAATATTAAAATATATGTAGTTAGTTTACAGAGCGATCACATATTATGTGCTTCTATTAGAAAATTTTATGTTTTTAGTTCAATTGTAATAAAAATTTGTGAAAATATTTTTATTATTTGGTAGACAAACTCATTACTTATTTTGATGTTAAAACCTCATACCATGGATAAGTGTTCAATTTTTAATATTTGATGTAAACTTGTTAATATTTGATCTATACTTGTTCAATTCATTACTAATCCATGCAAGTCAATATCTACTCTTTTTTGCTTGTATTTACACCAAGGTCGATTTCCAAAAATTTTGATAATAATACTAGATTTGGTATACTAAACTTATTACTAATTTATTTTAATTTGGCTGGTGTTTCTAATAATAAGATTTTATATTTTTAGTTGAATTTCGATAAAGATGTATAAAAATGTTTTTATCACTTAGAATTAGTATCTGTCTATAGCGTCATACTATGTAATAAAACTTATATTAAGAAAATATTTAGTAGATAAACTCATTACTTATTTTAGTGTTATATTCTATTCTCAAATCATTGATAACTATGTGTTTTATTTCTAAATTAAGGACAAGAAATTGTAAGTAGTTTTTAGCTTTTTTATCAACTTTTAACACATTGCATACATAAACTTTTAGTTATATTTAGTATTTTTAGCGCACTGAATGAACCACAATGAACGAATTTGAAAAAAATTAAGTTTTTTACTGATATTGCGCCTATTTTTAGACTCTTAATACATAAGTCAACCGCAATTTTAAGTAGATATATAGGTACAAATTTTGCAGAGTATATTATTAATTAGATGTATGATTTATTTGCAAATACTAGTGAAATATAATAACTTACCATGTCCCATAAGGGTAACGGACTCCGGATCTCCCCCAAATAACGCAACATTTTGTTGTATCCAATGCAAGGCAGCAATTTGGTCCATCAGACCGTAATTGGCAACACGAGCTCGGCGTCCGGGCGAAGGATTCGCATTCAAGAAACCTGATGATCAACCATACAAAATATAAGAAACGTAGAAGATAATGGTATAATAATAATTTAGAAACAAAAACAAATTTCCTACATTTTAATACTCAGTTGAAAACACAGAAATTTGAGAAAGCACCGTTTATAACAGGTACCAAACGTAAACATTTTCAAATAATTTCAGAAGCAATCCGGTCATAAGTAGTTTATCTTTTAAATTTATTTATACTATTATTAATATTATAGTACTAGTACTAGTATTAATATTATGTACACACATATTCATATTCTAAATAAAAATTCATAAGAATTCTGATTTTATTGTCTTCCTACCAAATTAAATATAGTACTAGAAAAAATAATTTGTAAGGATGAGTAATTTCATGGACAGCTAATGAGTTCAATGCTTTACATACAGGTTTTACTTATTAGTCAGGTCAATTTAGACCTACAATCAGGGTGAAGAGTACAAAAAATTTATAATGGGCTTTAACTTGGTAAAATTACTTTAATACAATTATAAAAAAATCTCTAAATTCCTCATCGTTCCGGTGCGAGATAAAAAATTGGCACAAAGTCAAGGTAAGAAAAATACATCAACTGCGATTTTAAGCTAAATGATCAATATGAATTTTCGTAACCTTGAATGCGTAAATTGACCAGACTATATATGATTTGACATATAAATCAATAAATATAATGATGGCGTAAAAGTAATTTTTAAAATGTGAATGATAATGAATAATAAATAAGAGTTTGATAGATTTGCTAATATTTTTTCATTCTTTAACGATTTGAAGATTGATTGGTATTTTTATTGAAAGTTATACTTGTGCTATCATGCCATTCCAAGCAACCATTCCGTATAATGCTTGAAATGTATAATTACATATAAAACGAACTAATACTAATGTAAGACTAAAAAATGTGTATTTAAAATATAATATACTCTAAGTTTGATTAAAAAAAACGATACATTCAGAACCAGATTTTGATGTATTGTACCTAAATAAAATTTATAATCACATGTTTCTGAATTAAAAGCCTCAGTTTCTCGTTTATATATAATATAATATTATTTATATATTATATGCGTTTTGGAGACATTGAATGATTGAAATTAATATAATTAAATCTTTATTAAAAAATTAAATTATACTTTCACTAATTAGATATTTGATTATTAATATACACACCTAAAGAACAAAATTTTATTAATTATAATTTTTAGGAAATGTATAATTTAATTATAAACGTTTATTTCATTTTAATCTCTCAATGTTACTGAAAAATCCAATGAATAAATGATAACAGAAAAAATTTACTGAAAGTTATTTTTGAAAAGAATAGTTCAATAAAATCATAAGTAATACTTACTATCCAGAAAAACAATTAACAAATTTACATATAAATAAACTAAAATAAATACAGTTACATTCAAAATAACGAACAAGGCTTCAAAAATATATATTTTTAAAAAAAAGCAAAAAAAAAACTTTTTATTCTGAAATAAATGCAGAATTTAATAAATTACAGCATGCTACCTTTGATGTATGGAGTATATTTCAATATATTGATATTTTCTAGTATATATAGCTTCACAAGAATGATATCCGTTCAAATGAATTACTGTTTCTTTATGAAATATTACATACGAGTGCAAAATAAATGAAATGCCAAAATGTATTTGAAACTTATTGACAAAAATTTAATTTTAAAAATCCATTTATATTGAAGATTTTTAAATTAATGAATTATTCCTAATTGCATGCTTCATTCTTTATTAATTGGGAATATAGTGGTAATAGAAACACAATGAAAATAGTAATAACTCAGGTAATGAAATAAGGGTAATTAGTCATGTTTTATATACAGACTAGACATATTTCCAAATTGCTTTTGCGATCTGAGATTAAGCTTTGTTCTCTATTTATGTATTTCGTGTTTCTTTAACAATAAGTGATTTTCTACTCAACAATAAAATTATCTAATAAAACTAATGCCAAGCTATCGAGATTGTTAATTGTTAAATACATTACGAACATTAGAATATTCCAAAACAGATATAAATTCTTAAGTAACTATTTTATTCTGAATGGAATATATTTCCAGGAAATTGTAACCTAAAAATAAATGATACTAATTACCTAAAATCCCAAGTCGGTAGTTCAATGTAACCACTACTAAATCAGCGTAAGCGGCCAAGACAGATCCGTCATATGGATTACCGCTATTCCACTCGTACGATTCCCCATGGATAAAAACCAGAACTGGATATTTGTGAGCTCCAGTTGGTTCTGAAAAGAAGGAAAACCATCACATTATTTTATGGAATAACGATATCTTTCACATACGGTCTATAAAGATTAGTTAAAAATATTACAAATGATATCTTATTGGGTTCGTTAGTATTTTGTCTACTTATGCTATATTTGATATAAAACAATAGTAAAGATTTGAACCAACTAAATTATGTTGATATATAACTCATTAAAATAACTAAAAATAACAGATAATTTGGATATCGTCACAGAAATATATATGACGCAGTATTGATACTCAGGGGGCTTCCATTAGTCACGTGAGCTTTAAAGGCGCAGAGGGGTTTGATAAAAAATTATGAAATATTATATGAAAGAGTAAACGATCTAGAAAGATATCACCTGTATTTATTTTATACTTTAATTTAAAAATAAATCTAAAAAAAACTAAAATTTTACAATTTTTACAATTTTACAATTTAGGCACACGTGATGTTAAATGAGGGAGGGGGGTGAATTTTAAGTATCACCATGATGATTTAACATTTTGTAATACACATATTTATGTATAATAAGTTTTCTTCACAAAGAAATCTAGACCTCACATTACCACAACCTCCAAATTTTTTGTCTGAAACGATTCAGAATGACTTGAAACGTTGCGAAACTATAAAATACAAGTAAAATTTTTTTACAGAAACAGGATCTCTCCTTCGGTTTAAATTAAAGTTAAAAGTTACAGTTAAAGTTGAAAAAGTTGAAAATTGCAGGTTGTTCTAAGAGGTGAGGTTAAGGCGTTAAGATCAACCCTTTTATATTGGACTCCACAGAAAGGTGCCTCTAAGCCTTTTTTCACTAAAATATTAATAATATCGTATACCATATTTTAATAATACGGTTAAATATATTATTAATACGATATTCAATAATATGGCTTATTTATGTTAAATATATCAATATTAGGGTAAGCCAAGCTTGTTATTAATTGTTACATACCGAATTGTAAATTGTAACTAATAGAATCTAATATTCAACAATAGTGTAAACTAATTGGCAAATAACTAAAAATATAATTGAAAAACAGCGCAAACAAAATATCTAGACTACATTTCTAAAATATTTTCAAATGGCTTAAAATATATTTAGATATGATACCAAGTTTTCTTTATTAAATAACTTTAAATAAGTTTGCTAATATATTTTGATTCATATATACACCATATATGAAAATGGAATACTTCATGGTAGACATATTAAGTGTAAAATTTAACTAAAAAAAAGAGTGCGCGTAAGGTTCACACGCGATTGAAGTAAAACGTATTTGCTACTGTACAAGATGGCATTTAAGTAAAAATAAATACATTATATAACAATTTTGAATAATGTTTATTAGTAATATGGTAACACTCGTGATGCGCGCATCTATTAGTGTCAACAATTATACACATTTATAATATGATATTTGTAATAGTATTAAAAAGTTACATGGTTCTTACAATGTTTATTTTATAAATTTATCAAAAAAAAGCATGACGAACAGACATAAAGACGAACTTGTTGGTTGAGTTCTGGGACAACCCTGCACATATATATTGGTAAATACTTTTATATAGGTAAAAAAATATAAATTGTCATTTTAAGCAAAATTTATTTTTGTTTTCTTAGTTCAATAATACCTATTTTGAATTTAAATTATTTAATCAACTGCAAAACTTGTACTCGTGGCTGCAAAAATTTAATGTTGAGGTATGTCACGTACTTATTTTATTTGCCATGAATAAAATAATATTTAAAGTGTTGTTATAAGGATAAAAATACTTTTTATACAGTACCCATATCAAAATTCTGCTAACGATTATCATATAACATGTATTTCTTATAAGATACCTACATCATATTCTCGCATGCCTAAACCTTAAATTCTATGCTGTACGCTTTTTAACTAACTATATAGTACGCCTAATAAGCCTAATACGCCTAATACGCCTACAACCCTATATACATAACACGCCCAATATTATTTCTTATCTTACACCTATAATGTTTCTTAAACGCTAATTTTTCCGAACCCTACCGAGAATCGAACCCGAGCCCTCTACGTGACAGTCAGCGATCTTAACCACTACACCACCGTGGCGCTGCGATTGGTCGCCTTTTTCCACGTGTCGTCGCGTCACCTTAGTATTAATTACTTAATTAAAAGTAAAGGTACCGCGGAAGAACAATGCGTCCCTTAATATATTATTTGTGGGGGACCCAATAGAGTAGTGGTCAAGGCGCTCGACTGCCACGCGGTGGTCCCGGGTTCAATTCCCGGTGTGGGCGATAGACAATAGAGTATAGGGTAGCGTCAAAAGATAATAGATGAAAGTAAAATATAGCGTGTAAACGTTAGAATGTAAGATTAGTAAATTATATATACTAGATTAATAGCAAATATTGATAAAGCGGTCATAGATTTATATATGAATGTAGGAACTGATGGTCTTAGGTATCGTACGGTATGATTAGATAGGTAATAATTAGATTTAAGTCCTCTAACGTATTGTAATAGATCTTGGGTACTTTTATATAAAAAAGAGTGCGCGTAAGGTTCATATGCAATTGAAGTAAAACTTATTTGCTACTGTACAAAGTGGCATTTAATATCAATGTTGAATAATGTTTCTTAGTAATATGGTAACACTCGTGATGCATATATGTATCAGTGTCAACCATTATACACATTTATATTTATAATGCGTATAAGTATGGTTTTATACGTCAAATATTACATGATCGGTTTGTCATTATAATTAGCATTTAGAAATAAACCTTCATTAGAGAAATTGAAGTAAATGATTAATGACTTTTATAATATTTGTTCACACAGTAGATTATGTTAAACAACGCTTAAACAAATATTGTTTTCACAATTGCTCTCATCACCATATAATATTTGTGTTTGAAGAACTTAATGTAATTAAAATTAATATACGTTCATTGACTATTTGTATTTTTTGTACTTTTATTTTAAAATTTTTATTCATCTATCTATGTCAACATAGTTATAATCAACAAAATTAAACGCAAACAGTCCAACATCGTATAACATGTTTCCAGTGATTTTTTCATAGTTTCGCAAAGTATTTATCTCTTTGTACCTTATTAACCCATAGGTCAAATATTTGTCAGCTCGTGCGCCATATCCCTCAAAACTTGGAAATAAAACGGTAAAGTAAAAGGCATCAACATAGCCTGCCGACTTCAGAGCGTCTAAGTGCATTGTACTATCGACAAAAGTTTTCTTCGTTGAAAAACTTCTCCGACATCTTGTTCCTCGAAAACCGAACACGAAATTAAAACTTCTCAGCGTTATACGCGCTTTGAGTAGTATTCCAGAAACACGTGTTCCGTACTCTGCCTTTTATTTCCAAACAATTCTGAGGATATTGTATGACGTTATTTGAAAACGATTGGAAATAATTCATAAATACCACAGAGAATCGTTATTGGTAATAGAATAAAAACTAGCCTCTTTGGATCTTGTCATAATAAAATTGAATGATGATATGTTTTGTGTATGTGAATTTTATTCTTACTGCGACTCAGATATATTCTTGCAAAAATAAAGTGAATATCTCAGTCAACAAATATAAATTACATTTTTGATTAAGTACATAAATACGTTTAATCATAAATTCATAAATTTATAGATTGTACATCATCGTGGTTCGTACTAACGTAATCAATAATAATTAAAAAAATTATAACCTCCACAATATTTAACTTTATTATTGAAATCGACACAAAATAAATTATGACAAATAATAATTAATTTATAGCCAATAACGATTAATTACACCAGCTTTATATTAACTATATATTTCACATATTTTGCAAACTTTCAGCAATGTTTTAAAAAGCTGGCACCTAATTTATGTAAATAGTTTCATCAGACAGAACTATAAATCAAATCCAATTTCCATTTAGTAAACGAACGCGTATGTTTTGTACACATTACATATAAAAGTGTATTTATATTTTGCCCAAAATATTGAGCTTATTGACACCCAATAAATAAAGATTAGTTTATCAGTAGAACGCTAACAATTTTATATGCATTGCATTGAAAATGCCAGCTAAAATAAATTGGGAAAGTGTTGGTGTATTTTGTTTCATTCGAGAGAAATAGAATTAATGGAAAATTTCAATTCCTAAAATATTTTTTGTAGCAATATCAAAGACATAGGAATAATACGAATAATTCGTTGATAAACAAGTTAACACTATATAATTTATAGTGCAAGTTTTGTGAAAAAATATAATATAAAAAATACTTCTTGAATATAATAAATTCATATCAAGCTGTAATAATTCCTGCATATGTAATTGTATCAGGATTTTTTGTAATGTAAATAAATATATTTGTTACTTAATTGTCAATGTATATGTTTGTGATATTTAGTAATATTTCTTATACTTATTTGTTGAATTCAGTCAACAAAACCGAAATGCACTTTATTCATCCAATAAAAATTTTATTCATCCAATTAAAAGGAGTAGGTACCTAGTAGGTACTATTTATCAATATTTATTCAGTTTAGTTCTATATTTTAATAAATTAATTTGTATTATGGGCAGTTATATGAATAAAAAATATTTCAATTTATCACATGTAGGTATATAATCTACTGTAATATCAATTACTGTGATAGAAATGAATATTAACAACATTGGTTCCACATATAGGTACTTAAAAAAACACATCAAACACTTCGGCTTAATTGCTTTTTGATTATAATACCCCTCTTTTGTCTTCCTAAATATGTTCAAAGTTTATATTGAAATACGCATGTTTATATAATATTATGTCTCCATATCCTTTGGCTTTGCACATTTATGCTATCGATAAATATTATGTCTACATAATATAACGCTTCATGTTTATAGAATTTATATCGGAATATATAAAGAACGAACACTAACTTTTAGGTGCAATATATACTCAGCAAGCGACATCAATAGAAAGTTTATTCTCAACTTTATAGACAACACTCAAGACTAGTGAAATTTCTCTACTATTCTGGATAAAGTTATTATCCATGTATGTAGTGATTTTATTATTATATTTAATCTCTTTACTTGACAATTGAAATAATTTGACAACTAAACACTTGAAAACAATTTGGATCTTGTGATGAAAAAGATGGTAAAAACTACAACATCATTCAAACCATATAATCACTCAGCTTCTTGAGACAACTTCAAGAAGACTGAAAAAGAAGCTGCCCAAAGATAATATGGAGGAACCTTAGAACTACCACAACCTTATATGAACAGAATAGTAGAATCACTTATTGAAGTAATTCTCTAAATATGATTGTAATATTGATCCGATAAATTTATATGTGTGTTTGAAAGTGTGTGTGTATGTGTGAGAGTAAATGACATAAGCCAAATAGCTCATAGAATAGTCATGTATTCTGATTGTTATTGAAAATAAAAATTAAAAAAAAAAAAAAAAAAATAGATGGTAATATGTGTGTTTGATTATAGACAAAGTACAGACAGAATAATATACTTTGTTTTTAAATGATATTTATTTATTTAATGATATTATAACCATCCAATTGTTTTTACTCATCTTTGGTTGATCGACTACCAGAAAGATAGTTATTTTAATTAAGTAAGGTCTATATAACATATTTATTAAAAAAACATGCAACCAATTGCAAAAACCATTTGGTCCAAATGGTATTGACAAGATGACATATAGGGTAAAAACGAACTGTGGTGCTAATTTTTATGAAAAACTAGTCTCAATTGTTTTAACTGATCTTGGGTTGACCGACTACCAGTAAGATTTTTTAATTAAGAAAGGTCAATATAACTTATTTATTAAGGAAACATGCAACCAATTGCAAAAACCATTTGGTCCAAATGGAATTGACAAAATGACATATAGGGTAAAGACGAACTGTAAAGCTAATTCTTAAGAAAACCGTTCACAAATAAATAATTTCGTTCTAGAACATAAAGCTTGGGCCCAGAAGGGTGCAAGTCATATATCATAACCAATTTTCACGGGGTTCAAATGGAAAGAGGGTTTTTTGCAACAAATGCAAGTCTCATAATTTGTACCAATAAATTTTTTGGTCTGCTTTTTGGCAATTATTGCTAATTATTTTGTTGCCCTTTAATGCCTGCGAGAGAGTCCTATATCATTTTGCCCATAGGTTAAGTATGTCGTTTTGTCAATTGAACAAAAGTGAATAATTGTTCTAGATTCTACTGAACACACAACTGTGTCATTTTGACCATATATATTTTTGTCAACTCAAAAAATTACTAATGCTCCATGGTTCATAAGCAATAAAACCTTACACAACGATCTTCACATTGAATTTATAAATAGAGTTATGAGATTAAACAGTGTCAAACATTTTCAAAAACTAGAACTCTATTCAAATTCTATTGAATTATAATATTATTAATTATTTCCAATAATTGATATTAAACAACAAAATACAACTGCGTTAGTTTTATTCTTCTTGATATATTTTAGTAAGGATGCAACACAAGTGTCATCGAAGCTTTTTTAATCCTAGAATGGTATTGTGCTTAACAAGTGATTTTTTATCCGTCTTTTGTAATTGTATACTTTGTGATACCATTAAAGGTTATTTTAGAAAATATTAAAACCCTGATTTATTACCAAATAGTCTTTTTATTATATCAAAATTTCCATAACAAAAGTAGACACCGTTCTAGGGTTAATTGATACGATATTTATATCAACTGAAAATAAACATCCTTATATATAGACCTTGAAGACCGAGTCACTACTACAAATACTTTTGCCTATAATGTGTAATCCAAAAATTTTAAAAAATATTTATATATTCCCCTATTACAACAGTTGCTGCAACACGTGTATATACTTGGCACCGCGATGGTGGAAATTGGCAAAACTGATATGACCTGATTTTTTGACGAGTTTTTTGCTGTCGATTGGTGCAAACTAAAATTTTTTTGCTCTTTCCGTTCTCGAGATAAATGGGTGGAGCCAAATTCGGTGCTAACTATATATATAGTCAGCACCGACCCCTTTAAAAATGCAAAAAAATTAAAATTTCTTTTTACTATCGTTATCAGTGATTTTTTTGCTGTCGAATGATGCAATTCATTTTTGGAAAAGTTTTGCCCATCATAGATTTTCACGCATAGGAAAATTCCCAAATTTGCCAATTTAAAAAATTGATAATTTTGAAAATGCTCAATTTTTTTGCTCGCTTACTTTAATATAAAACAAAAAAAAATGTTTCAAAAAATTTATTTTTTCACCCCTTTTCAGAGGGGTTGCCAATTTTTTGGGGTGTCCACAGGTCACTTTTTCAATAATTTAAAAATTGTTTCGGAATCTGTGATTTTTTCGCTCTGCGATACAAAAAAGAAAAATTAGAAAAAATAAGTTTTAATTTTGATTTTTTTCGTAGTATGAAAACGAATTGCAATCTGCTTTAAATATGCTTATTTTTTTTCCAACAAAATCATCAACAATACCTTTACAAAAATATGTGCTCGACAGGAATTAATAGTTTCATACAATTTTTATATAAATTTGTTAAAATGTAACAGGAATCGCGGTGCATATATATAGCCGTCTCACTCGCTCAATGGCGTATAGCTTTCCCACTCGCTCATCATCGAGAAACCCAGTGCGTAGAGACTCTCTACGCCGTAGAGTCTTTTGGCGGCGGGTAGCCAAAAACGCATCATTTATTTACTGAAATTACTGAAATATTGTTGACTAATTGATTCATTAAGTCTGTTTTGGGGGTAAGTAAATAAATTGAAAAGCATCGTATACTACGTAGTACTTGTGGACGCAAACTATTCGTTTTAGTGCTACGAAAAAAATCAAAATTAAAATTTATTTTTTTGAACTTTTCTTTTTTGTATCGCAGAGCAAAAAAATCACAGATTCCAAAACAATTTTTAAAATTTTGAAAAAGTGACCTGTGGACACCCAAAAAAATTGGCAACCTCTCTGAAGAGGGATGAAAAATGAATTTTTTGAAAAAAATTTTTTTGTTTTATATTTAAATAAGCGAGCAAAAAAATTGGGCTTTTTCAAATTTGACAATTTTTTTAAATTGGCAAAAATGGGAATTTTCCTATGCGTGAAAATCTATGATGGGTAAAACTTTTCCAAAAATTAATTGCACCATTCGACAGCAAAAAAATCACTGATAACGATAGTAAAAAGAAATTTTAATTTTTTTGCATTTTTAAAGGGGTCGGTGCTGACTATATATATAGTTAGCACCGAATTTGGCCCCACCCATTTATCTCAAGAACGGAAAGAGCAAAAAATTTTAGTTTGCACCAATCGACAGCAAAAAAATCGTGAAAAAATCAGGTCATATCAGTTTTGCCAATTTCCACCATCGCGGTGCCAAGTATACGAGGTGTGTTCAAAAAGTACCCGGAATTACTAATAATTAAATTTCGCGGGTCTGGAGTGTCTGTCAAAATTTTTTTTTATTGTGTTGGTATACATGTCGCTAAAGTATGATGAAATTTTCAGCTATATTCACTGTTTACTTTGTCTGTGGTAGTCGCTAAGGTTCGACGTGTTTTTCTGAGCTCGGCGATTTTTACAATGGAAGAATTGAAAAGTCAAAGAATTTGTATTAAATTTTGCGTAAAAAATGAAATAAAGTGTTGCAAAGTGCAAAAATTCACCAGATATGGCTCCGTGTGACTTTTTCCTATTCCCAAAGTTGAAGAGACCCATGAAAGGACGGCGGTTTTCCTCGATTGAAGAAAATCGCTGAGAGTGCTCAAGGACATATCAAAAAGTGAATATCAAGGGTGCTTCGAAAATTGTAAAAAACGCTGGCATAAGTGTATTATATCTGGGGGGGACTACTTTGAAGGGGACCACATTAATGTAGACGAATAAATAAATATTTTTTTGAAAAAACGAAAATTCCGGGTACTTTTTGAACAGACCTCGTATACACGTTGCTGCAACATTTGTAGACCATAATGACTTTGTAGATGAATGTGGCCCTACATTTTTTTTATTCGCAAATTTATTATTAGCAAATTTAGAAAATTTACAATTGTAAGCCGAAAAAGGACATTGTATACTATATTGACATGTTGGAAAAGTTGTTTTCCCATTCGTTATAATATTAACAATATTTTAATGAAAATAATAAAATAATGTGACCATACATGAAAAAGTAATTCACGTAACAAATTTCACAATACCGCATAATTTTCTTTGATCTCTAAATTTATTTCAGTTTTATTCACCGAAATTATTTCATCGAGTAAAATACACCTACTGAACATGGTATAAATGCAAAAACCGACGCCTATCAATCTGCCGCGCTTTAAAAGCTCATACGTCATTTGTGACACGTAATAAATGTCAAAATTAACTTTGACGGATAACCGCATGTGTTATACCTGTACCGTGTTTATGATTAAATATGGGTTATCATGCAAAGTAGAAACGTTTGTTGATCTATAAAATTCACACAAAAGTTTTAACAATAAACCATGGTAATACTTCGATTAAAACATTTTACTAAACTAATAGTAATCGATATTAATTATTTTTGTATGAATGTAAGGAAAAAAATTATAAAAATACAACTTATATATACAGGGTGTAGCAAAACTTAACGTCAAGTCAAAACGGGGTGATGGTATAGACTTTAACTATTCTAAAAAAAACTGAAAAAATATCACGTTGTTGGAAAATTATGAGCTTTCAAATGCAACTTTAAGCTCTCGTGAAATTATAACATTTTTTTCATCATTTCATTTAATTTCAATTTGTTGATTTGAGCTCTGAAACCGTAACCGTAAATATCATTTTTAGGACCACAGTGAAAGATTTGAGTTTCATTAATAGCTTATAATCTCCAAACAACATGAAATATTTAAATAAAAAATTCAGGATAGTTAAAGCTAATTCCATCATCTCGTTTTGGCTTGATGGTACGTTCTGGGACACCCTGTATAGAAGATTACATTTGATTTGCAGTGATTACAGTGATTACATTCACTAGGATAACGTTAATTTTTATTATGTCAATTTTGAATATATCAATACTTCCGATCAAATAATGAGAATTAATACCATAAAAAATGATGCTGAGAAATAATTAAGTCAAAAAATTTCAATGAATACATTTTACCATTCATAACAATTTTATACCTCGTATATTTATAAATAAAAAGAACATTGAAAACATAATTTTATCATTAAGAGAATTATGTTGCTATACTATCAAAAAAGTGATCCAATATGAATATGTTATTCCAATTACTATTCGTGGCTAGTGACATCAAATATTGATTGACAAACAATGGTTATAACTAGGTATGCTAATATAAAGCAGTTTTCAAACTTCGTATATTTTTAAATCGAAACAAAAGGAAAATATATGTATACGAAATTTTTATTCAAAAAGTGATTATATAAAACTTTGTTGTTAATTTCATTACGAACGTAGAGATTTTTGTGATTTTACTGACAAGTAGAAATAAGTTGCATTAACATACATATTTGTTTCGTTTTTTTAGAATTGCCGAAATTCAGACAATTTATGAAAAATAGTGATATTTTATCAATTTTATCATAAATTGTATTGTACCAATTGAATCATCAATTAAAAATGTATCATAAACATTT
Source organism: Ctenocephalides felis (assembly GCF_003426905.1). NCBI lineage: Eukaryota > Metazoa > Arthropoda > Insecta > Siphonaptera > Pulicidae > Ctenocephalides > Ctenocephalides felis. Next base: position 31,469,411 of record NW_020537646.1, read on the forward strand.
AAATCAACGGCATTTTAAAACAGGCATTACAACGGCATTTCAGAGTGAAATGTTTAAGTTGTACTTGAATACTCTATGTACTACTAAAAAAATTTCCATGCATTTGTTTGCAGCAGAAAAATTAAATAAATTGTCATTCTACTTCTGTTGATAATTTATTTTGACGAAGTATTAGATCGAGGTTATACACAGTAAACGGTAACGAATACACTCATAAATTTTTTTTTTTGCATTGGTTGAATATAGTAGCTATTATTTCGTAAAATCCCTTTACAATTAAAATTAAGACATTGGATCTGTTTGCCCTCAGGCTGTCCCATTTTACACCGCCCATAGTATAAAAAGCACTAGCTGATAAATTAACTTAATAGCTGAGAGTTTAACTAAACAAAATCAGGTAGTTTCTTGTTTAATAATATATTTTCTCAGAGTAAAATTGAAATTTCTCGCCCTACCATACCTAACTATATTTTTTGCTTATTTTAATCTATTTATTGAACGACGTCAAACTTTAGTTTCAAAAACACATATTTAATTTTTTTAACAAACCGAATTTAATGAAAAAACAATGAAGTCATTTATTCTATTAGAATTTTAGTGAGAAATAAAAATGAATCAACACAAAAATAATTGCATCTATTGATCTTGTAAACCTTGCTACATTTGATTATTGTAGTTATATGTAAAAATGCATTCGAATATTATATTTCCATATTTGATAATAATATAATTAACAGAAAATTCAATTATATCTTTAATAATAATTATTTATAAAATTAATATTATGAAAATATATATTGCATTTGAAAAAATATGATTTTTGCAAAACGATTTATCTTAATATATTACTACTACTACTGCTTTGGTAAGATGTAAACCTAAAATATACCTTGATGTGTTGTGCACAGTTCCGGTACGTGACCGGAACTCTGTGATGTCACGAATCCGAGTAATGTAAAATCCGGAAGCTGAGAAAACTCGTGAAGTGGAACCAGTGTGAATACCAGTACTTAATATTCAATACCGTATAAGAAATTTTGGTAAAAACGAATACGTGAAGAGAATCTTGGTTGAAAAAGGCAATAGCATTCTAATCTAATAAAAATTAAGTAAGACGAATATCCCAGAGTTGATTTAATAATGCATAATTGTGTTATTTTGTAGAATATTTGCAAACATATCGCTTTTTTAAATGAATGAAAATTTTGTCATATTCGTCGAACACATTATTCATTCTTATAATTCAGGTTCATGGGCTGAAAGCCTCCAAAAATCATTCCTTACCCTTCCTCATTTATCAGTCCTATTATCATTATTCTCCCTTCTCTAACCCTTTCCACTCGCAAAATACGAGATTCAAATGCATATTTTCGTCGGAGCGGCGGCATCCGAGTTGGAAGGGCTAATACATTTTATAATCTATTTTAGTTTCCATATTTTTACTTCCACGCTTTCCTGTCCTGCGCTTAGGATTTCGGTTCCCTGTATTTCTTCTTCTTGCATAAGTTGTCAACCATCTGCATTCTTCTTCTTCCCATGCCTTTCATATTTTACCTTCGACTACGTCATGTGGAGGCACTCTTTTTGCAGAACGGCTCCGATTTAGTTTTCTTTTCTTTTCTTTTCAGAACGATCCTTAGTAGAGTTCTTCCTTTACCGCTCTTTTCAAAACTTCTTCATTTCTTAACTTATTTATCCATTTTATCTTCTCCATTCGCCGCCAGAAACACTTTTTAAAACTATCCAGATAGTTTTTGTCGGCCTTTTTTGGAGTCCATGTCTCTGATCCGTACAGAGCTATGCTCCAGATATACTTTGACAACGACGCTCAACATCTAATTTGTTATTCTAATAACTTCTACGTGTAGTACAGTCGCGGAAATGTTAATACATCTAACAATTCTGTAAATAAAGCCAATGCATCATTTTGTCCATTTTGTCCGTTTGTTCGTTTTTCCTATTTGTTACAAATTTATATTTCCTACAATGGATTTTTGCATTTTCATTTAAAATTTTAAGTTGAACATTAAACTTAACTTAGTTGCAAATAAAAGTAAAATTAAGCTTAGAATATGCATCTTTTAAGTACTTTGGGATAAAGTGAATTGTAGCACATATGCCAAAAGCTAGTTTTTTTTCATGAAATCATTATTTCTATTACTTTTCCCAAAAGAATGCTCCAAATGAGGAAGAAAAGAGTTAAATAATTATATACTGGAAAAAGGTTGAGGCTTGACCAAGATTTCAATGCAAAATAAATCACAAAGTACTTTAAATATTAGAATATTAAAAAATATTCACTTTTAATTCTACCTACTGTCTGTAGGTATAAAACAAAAATGACATGTATTGAACATTTATTGGAAACACTCTAGCAACGACATGATGACAGATAATATATTAAAATAACAGCAAATCAAAAAGGAAAAAATGCATACAAATCACAAAATCAATAATGAACAAATATTAAACTTCAATTAATGAGCCGATTCTGCCGCATTACAAACCAATGTTATGGCAAGGCCATGTTATGAACAAGTTTTCATACTAAATATTGACAAAACCATGTTGTTGATTCGCAGTTAGGCGTTTTCCTCAGGTTGTCAGATGGAAAAACTAACTTCGAAACTGCACAAATGTCAAAAAAACAACGATCGTAGATAACAGGGACTTTCTGACCCAGCTTCATAACATGCGAGTGACGTTGCAGTTTATGTGTAAAACGCCTGAAGGCAGAGCAAATATATAACATTTTGACAGTATTCAGTATCATAATGTCCATATATTGGATTGTAACATGGCCTTGCCATAACATTTTTCTGTTATGCGGCGAAAGTGAAGTAAAAAGTTTACACACACCATGAATCCAACTTCGGATAGAACACTAATAATAATAGTAATTAATATACAAAAGCCATAAATGTATAAAAATTAATTAACAAAAACCATTATTTACATTTAATAAATATTTAAACATTTTAATCATCCCTTAACACAATAATCTTGTTTATGCATTTAACTCCTTCATGTCTTCATTTTCCATAAATTTGCATTTAAATACTCTCAGACAATATAACAGTTATATTTCATAATTTCAATCAAAATCCTCTTTTCCTTTATTGTTTGTAACATTTTTATTACATTGTCTGTTAATAATTTTCACACGATATTCTCCTCGGTGAGTTTTCCGCGGATAAGGCAGTCAGACAGGTTGCGCGCTTTTATGGAATTTCGTGTGCATTCGTGCGCGAACTTCTAGACGGCCTGGCTTTAAGGAAATATGTTTTCTTGCACACATGTCACTTGAACCGACCTGTGCATGAATTTTTAAATGCGCATTATATGCAAGATTCATTTCTTTATTACTCCTTGTATTGAAAATCTTATTAGATTTTATTAAATTAATTTATTTTATTAGATTCATTAAACTGGCAATATTCAGTATCCATGGGGCATGGAGAAAAATGACTAACAATTCATCCTAGTTTACTCAGAAAATAAAATATATTTTAATATTTCATTATTTAACCAAATATAATTCATGATATATTCAATTCAAATTATAACGTAATTAATCATTATAAATAACTACTTAGTGAATTGGCAAAAAAAGTCTTAATTCAAATATATATTTGAATATGTTATGAATATTCTTGTATAATATGACCTTCAGGTATGAAATGTATCTATTAGAAACGTCGGCATCTTTTTGTAATAGAGAACAATTCGCCAAAATCATCTATACTATAAGGAAAATATAAACAAACTATACTATTAAAACAAATATTAATCAATATCGAAGATACTTATAAGATATTTTTATGTATTATATATCCATACCAGTAACATGAGGAATATAAAATTTAAAAAAAAAACTTGAAAAATATGTATTCAATAGTTCATTTAAAATGATAGTTTACACATGTATATCTATATTTGGGTATGCATAGCTCGTATATTATAAATTATAATAAAATAAAATACGGAAATAATTTATAAAACAGCAATTGATTTTCCAATTCCAAACTAAACATTCATTCTTCGATTCTATATTTATTCAATTCGTATTCCTTGACTCTAAATCATTTAAACCAAAAATATGTTAAACAGAGATCACCTCACGTTTGTTTAAATATGCAAATTTTCAAAATTTGAAATTCTATTTTAAAACGTATTATAATAATTCCGGTCTTTCATACATTCGCAATTTTAGACTGAAACGTTCATAAAAGAAAGTTCATCAATCCTAATTTTGAGATCAAAATGATTGGTTCTACTCAAATTAGTATAACTAAATATAAGGTTGTCAAATATCCTTTTGCCTAGCCTTTTTGTATTATAAACCAAGAGCAAAAAAGCGGAAGGGAGATATTTGACAATCTAATATAAAATAAAAATAAAATGGATATATTTAAAATAATAATGATATTTAAAAATAAATAAATAATAAATATATTTATATACCAATTAATTATTATTATATTTATTCTTTTTTATATTTTTAATAGAAATTTGATTTTAATATTATCTCATAATATCCTAATGGCGTGGCTTTATATAGATGACAACCCAACGGTTGGCCCATTTGTTTTGATAATTTTTTTATTTGATACAGCCATACCCCTAAATATTATTTTCACTTGAAAGCACATTGCCATCTATATTTTTAAGTAAAAACCAACGTCACTATTGAATGACATCAGACTGTTAAATGCGAGTTGGATCAACATCATTCCTTAAAATATAATAGTATACCCCTTGCTATTAATTACGGGTTGACATCTAAGAAATTGCAGATTTTTTATAGAAAATCAAAGACATTTTTTCATAGAACTAAATAACTTTATTTTGTAATACATATAACGAAAAATTAATCATCTATATTTTGTTATCTTTCAAGAAAAATCATTATCCAACTTTCATAAAACTTTGGGTTTTTATTAGTATAAAACTGAATCTAATGCATTTTGACATCATGATGATCTTTGAATTGTTTACATTACAAAAAGTTTTGCAAAGATTGAATCAAAAATGAATCAGTAGATGCAAGTTCAGGACTATATAAGAAATGTGGAAAAACATCCGAAGTTCCAATAATTGTTTCCACGTAACCAATGTTTTGTGATATCATAAACAGAATGAGAAACGGCGTCAATTTATCAATTCAAATGTTTAATATTACTATCAGAATTAATCATGAGGTAGAAATAAAAGTAGACACTGATTTGCAATTAATTTCAACTGCGCGACCAGACAATTTTGTGTCTTTAAGTGAAACTTTAAAAGAACGAAATTAGACAAACCAATTTAGGCTCTGTCGTTCATTTTAGGCTTTGTCACCTATTAATAGCTCATAACTTTTTGAAAAAATAAAAAAGCAAAATTTGACCAAGATTTTCAAAACGACAAATACGCAATCGTTCATAAAACTCTTTTTTACTGGTAGACATCCAAATAGCCTACTAGCCAGTAACAAAAAGTATTTTACATTTGGACTATGTCAGCAAATTTGAAAATTCAATTGAAACCATCTAAGCTGAAAACCGTACTTACATATGTAATCAACTAATCTACCAATCTGATAGTTCTATAACAAAAGTATCTATAACTTCATTTAATTAACTTTTACTTTATATAAAATTGCTTTCAACTGATTAGCAAAGTAGAATTGTTAAATTGAAAAGTGAGACCAAACTTATATAAGCCGATTACATTCTAGCTTTGATCTACACATCTGACAAATCCACAAGTCTTCTTAAATGAAGCAGTTTTGTAAGACAAGTCTCTGAAAATACCCCATTCTTGTAGAGAATAAGTACCAAAAATCAGTTCTATTTTACATCAATCACAAACTATAGTCTGTTGAAGGATAACTAAAGGATATACAATAGAGAGAGAGTTCGCTTAGTACGAGAATGGAGATTTTCTAGTTGGCTTGTCTTATCTCAGACGGCGGATCAATTGTGCATACAGCGACGCCTTGCGCATTTATGCTTTCTTCAATGCACATTACGCCGTGGCGACGTCGTAAAATTCATATTGCGGAAAGCCGCGAAATGATGGTAAAAACGTACGTTGACATATGAACTGTACGTTGAAATTAGTTGTAGTAAATCAGTCCAGACGTGTCAAAAATTGCACTAAACTATGCTTGGATTATTAGCAAATGTAATTGAATCAACTCTGTGACATAAAATCCTTTCTTTTACTTCTTTTCCCTTCATTTTTTTTACTTTCCGAAGGAAAAGTTTACGTTTTAATAAAAAAACGATTCGCTAACTTAATGTTTTCTCGACGTTTCAAGCCATTCTGAATCGTATGAGACCAAATTTGGAAGAAGTATGTGTGCGTGTATCTCTGTGTATATGTGTGTGCGTGTATGTGCACCTTTCTCAAAAACGACTGGACCGAAAAGTTCATGTAACATGCCTCAAGGCAAAATATCAAAATCAACTAGTTATGATTCTATTATTTATTACTACACTTCACAACAAAAATCAAAACTATCAAATCCAGACTTTATTTGGCATATCGGACATAATTCAAAATTAGCACACGATAACAAAATTTTGATTTATAAAACAATAATAAGTCTATCTGGTCATATGAAGTAAAGCATTGGGGCTGCTTCAGAAAATCTGATATAGCATTGGAACAATGTACCTAATCAAAACTACTTAGAATGTTGTCAGGTGCACCCTGGTGCGTGAATAGAACTCTACTAGTGCTATATATTAAGGACTTGATGAAAACAAAATCGACTGATCATCATAAAAAATTAGAAAATCACCCTCAATCACTCGTTGCTCCGCTGCTCCATACATCAGAATCAATATGACAAATAAAAATATGATCAACAATTTGACAGGTGTAACTACTATATAAAATTAAATTGAAAAAAACGATTGTTCCGATTATTATTTTAAAAAAACATTACTATAACCACTCTATCCACGGGCTCATCAAGACACTATCGTTGAACTTATTATTATTATTTTTGTAATAATTTTATCATTTCATATTTTTTTGGTTTTGTATATTTTTTATTCCGTTTTTTCACTCCTACATTTTGTATTGTATGTTGTGCACCTATGTAATTATTACTATTCATTATTACTAACGGTTTATACACGAACTACGCAATATATTTGATTATTCATCCTTAACATTGTATGTTGTCACATCATAAACAAGGATACAATGCAAAGTATGCAAAATGTCTAACATACATTACATTGCATTACTCATATATCTGCAAATCGCACAAGTAAAATCGTTGTCATTGAATTGTCGGGAATGCCTTTTACACTGAGGGTTGTATAACCCTTTGGTGATAATGCCTATTGTCCTTACAATATCTTAAAATGCATTAAGCTGTATGAAGCCTTCCAATAATGAGAATGTGTAAATTTTGTCTTGGTGATACCTTCTTGAATATTGTAAAAGATCTAAGAAATAAATAATAATTAATATCAAAAATCTTTGTTTGAAAATATATTATGTTCTATACCATCAAGCAAAATTGATTGGATATAAGAACAATACTGATCGGCGCTGCAACATATTATATGGTGGCAGCAGATCCAACAAATAAGACTTTTCTATAGTTTTGATTGACAAAAATTACTTATTATAATACGGAATAATAACCATTACAAGCTATTCGATGTTCGTTCGTAGGCAACATGAATTTTAATTTAAAAAAAAAAACAATTAAAGAATACTAGTCCATTATCGAACAAACATCAATCAATATAATTTCTATAATATAGAGAGTCAAATTCATTCAATTTGTAGCAAGTGTTTCTGTAAATACAAGATTTTTCACATTTCATTATAGCACGGAATATTTAAAATTAAATTTAGTACAAGAAAGTATGTTCCATTAATATTCCATGTTCTTATTTCTTAATTGCATCTATTTTCGCACACAAAGTCTGGCTATTTTCTTCTGTTTATATTTCTACTTATAGAGGTTGTGTTTGTCATCTACGTCGTTGGCTGCATGCATCTTTGTTTCGCTATATAAAAGAAAATAGAATAACAAAAGAGTATCTTGAGGCAAATTTCGAACATTTACCGTTGTTTTATCAGCCAGAGACATTTTAGCTCGTGGCTTTTGTCACTACAAAGGTCATTGACTATCTACCTTCGGATATTTTATTTCAGAGATGTTATAATGTGTTGATAAATAAAAAATTGTACTTAAAAATTTAATGATTTAGATACATACACGTATGTACAGATGTGCTAAATGACATTATTTTCAACTTTAACTTTAAATCGATACTTTATCTACAATTTTTGTGACGATTTGACTCAACTAAGTACGTCGGCTTTTTGTATATGGCAACTCAAACTTTTTGTGTCATGAATTTTATTATGAAAATATCAATAAATGTGATGAATTTTCTAATAAATATTTTTGTTCATATAAAATTGGTGAACCCTGCAATTACTAGGCATGATGACATTGACTTTCGAACAAACGAAGCTAAGCTTTGAGCAAAGCAATTTTAGAAGAATTTAAAATAAAAAACCCAGAGCATGAATTTGAAATTTGTTAAGTGATTAATTTCTGGTATATAGTATTCCATTATTGTTTTAATAACAGATGTAAAAAACTACTTGAAAGATAAAAGGAGTCTTATTGTTAGATAAAGATCTCAAATTTCTGAACCCTTTCAAATTTATATTATTTAATTTAGATTATAGATGACAACCACAACCTTTATAAGGAAAATAGTAAACAGAAGCAAATATTCAGACTTTGTACACGAAAATAGATTATTATAGCAATTAAGAAACAAAAGCATGGAATAATAATCAAACATACTTTCGCGTATTAAATTTAATTTTAAATATTCCGTGCTATGGTTTGGACGAGACGTGTGAAGTGTAAAGAAACAGTTTTGTTTTATATGTTGATTTAATAACAATATAACATCTTTACTTGTGTTAATAATTTTGAATGTTCTTCATAAACACTATTACATTTTATTTCTCCTTTCCAAGAAGTGTTATTGATTTTATATACAAAGGCACGTGGAAAAAATAAAAAGTTTGACAATTCTTAAAAAAATGAGTAAAGTTCAAATGTTCATTATGAGTCGATTAGGATATATATATATATATATATATATATATATATATATATATACATTTGTGTTTGTGCTTGCATGCATATATAGTACGTTTGAAAATTTATTCAGAGAGTACAATTTTATTGTAGTTACAGTAGCGGAAATGACGATGTTTTTATTATGATCCATACGCATTTTTGGCCACCTTATATTTTCTCTAAAAAGGGAAAATATATTCTTTATTGAGGTTCTAGGGCTACCCAATATCTTTGCATATCAAACATAAAGCATAAAACTTCTGAAATACAACGTGTCTCATATTCAGACGTTCGATATTTGCACACATACTTAAATAATCATGCATACATATGAGATACGATATATTTGATATATTACATACATTAACATATATACGAACACTTTGATATTTTTTCTGTTGCACTTTGCTATAACTCAGGGAATATATGAGTTGGACATGATCTTTATGATATAAATGGAATATCGTTTAAATATAGGTACGCAATGCATATAGATTGTACTGAAATTTTCGTTTTATTTCTTGATATATTGGTGTCCTATCTGCTGCTTCTGATATACGATATGGAATGCTTCTTCATAATAACTCATTCAGAATATATTTTTATGCAATTTAAATTGTGAGGAGGCATAAGATTTTATTGCTAATATGGTATAATATTCTATAATTATGTATATACAAATTATATATATATATTATATATATATATATATATATATATATATATATATTATATATATTTTCCTCAAATATAGAATTCCATACGAGCCTATTATATATAAAATGTAACATGGAAGATAATATATAATTGTTTACTAGCACCTTTTTCGTATCTATCTACACTTATTCTCTATGTAATTAAATAATTAATATGTACTCATTTTAGAACAATAATATTAAATATTATTGTTATTGCGGCAAACAAAAATATGACCAGTAATTTTTTTTTATTAAAATACCGGTATTAATACCAGGATCCCGGTATTACAAATTTCAAATATCGAATATCGGTATTCAGATTTTAGTACTGTATCGAAAGCCTTGTATCACAATACATGTGCTATTAAAATGAACCATATTTCTACTACCTCATATTCATTTTTGAGAAGATTTCTGATAAATTTCCTCGGACCTTTGCTTGATCAAAATAAAACTATATTTTTGAGATTTATGAATATTTTTCAACAAAATTTTTATGTGAAAATAGGAAAACTATTTATATGATAACTAATAAAATAGTCATTTTCAGAATGAATATCGAGTCTCAAATATGCTATGCATTAGTAGTTTGTATCTTTCAATTATCAAATAAGTAATCCTTTATACGTAAATTAAAAGAAGCTGGTGGATTGTTGTAACATTTTTTTTTTAAAATTAACTCTTTACTCGCGAAATGCAAGAATAATACGAATTTTGTTGTCGGAAAAGGTTATTACAGTTTGAGATCCATTTATTACATTCCTACAGGATAAAGATGAATAGTTTCTGTAATTGTTCCTCTACCGAATCAAGTAAAAATACTTTGAAAACTGTTGTTCATTATGTCACAATTAATCAATTTCTACAAAAAATACGGTGTTATAACTTACACCCTGTATGGGGATATTTGTAAAATTTACCGAAAAAAATAGTAAAGAGTCATTTTTGAGAAAATTTAATTGTTTCTAAGTTCATATTTTCACACAACAACGCAAACTATAATTATTACAAATATAATACATAATGTCTCCTATAATATACATTCTTATCAACAATCAACATAAACTACATAGAAAGTATAGTATTATTGGACCAAATAAAGGAAATTTTACCTTATGTGTAGGGATCATTTTAATACTAACAACCATTCTCTTGGCAATATATATATACATATATATATATATATATATATATATATATATATATATTGTATCATACTCTACATATTGTTATACTTATAAAATATATCAAACATCAAAAAAAAGATATAGTGTCACATGTGACATAATTAACACAATAATATATTAAAACTATATATTACATTCAATTTCTTCACTTGAATCTATATAATTTCAAGTGGTAAAAACTAGCACAAAGGTTTTGTTTCAACTAAATCCATGTGTATTTTTACATTAATCAAGATAACTATACAATTTAGCAATCACAAATATTGTTACACATTTTTAGAGACATCAATCAGAAATGTAATAATATATATAAATTTTAATATTAGTCGATGTTAATAATGTAAACCGAAATTTTATGACGGTTTAATTTTATATTGACTGTCAAAAATGACGGACTTGCACAGTTCAGTTTATTGCGTAAGAGACAGTAGCTGTGACACTGTTATGCGTTAGGCTCTACATGTCCAATCGAGTCAAAAAAAATATTTTAATATGGTTTAATATCCTATTGAAAAGCGCCTATAAATAGTTGACCCTGTTGCAGATAGCCCCTCTTTATCTCCTTATTTTAAAAATAGGTATTATATTTCAACTAAAATTTATAAATGTATGTAACGCATTTGTCTGTAAGTGTTTACTAACTCAATTATTATAATCAATCTTAATTTACACCACAGAACTGCTCGCGCACTTTTTCATTCGCGCGCATTGACGACATATAATACTCGCCATAATTCAATTTTTCGCAAGCCAAAACCTCGCAGACCGTAATTATGTTTCATTAACAACAATTTTCATAATTCATTTTTCATTCCTCATTTTTATCCGCCTCGGGCGGGAGTTTTGTGCAATTTTTCCCAAAGATTATAATTTCGAGTCGACGCGGACGGTTTGCTTTAACAATCAGATCGCCCTAAACATAATGAGCCGTGTCATGCTACTCTTAAATCCTGAAAATGAGCGTTTGGTTTCCTTGGGAACATGAGAAGCCGATTTAAACTGAACCAGGGAGAAGAGGAAAATACAGAGATAATATTGCACAGAAAAGTACCATACTTTAGTATAAAAGATATATGTAAAGATACCCTATACCAAACCCTTTAGTTCAAACTATATAAACCCTGCAGTATTTTGCATTGAATAATTATGAAACCGTTATACTATTTAAATCTTAAAGTACATACTACAAATACTACAAATAATTTTTTTTTATATATAAGGTTAACTCAGCTTAAAGGACCCCGGGTAAAAAGGTCCACCATCATCATCTCGAAAACAAAGTATAGATTTTTTATGATACTATTTCAAAGAAGATGGCAAAAATGTGCACTTCACTCACCCAGGAGATAAACGGATATGTACCGATTTTTTTTTGTTAATAGTTTTTTTCTTGGTTTTGAGTTCTTGTATTCAGTTAATGATACCTGAATATGATTTTTAAGTGCACGCTATTTAACTTTTTTCTAAGGTGTTTTGTCATTTTTTAGAATATATGTGTCTAATGTGAATACAAATATGTGAAGCTATATATGATAACATATTGTGAAATATATTTAAGTAATATAGAAGAGAAATGTCGATGTATTTTAATGTGAGATCAGACTTCTATTGTCTACTAAAGTCAATAAATAGTAAAATAGTCCGTTCTCTCAAATCAAATAGTCCGTTCTCTCAAAAACTTCATTGCTATTTTCTGCACTCTTTGGTTTGTATCTCCATAACAGCTAAACCTGCCTTTGTCAAAAACTAATCAGCATATCTCCCTATCAATAGGAATCTAATGTTTTTTGAACCATTCAAATCGGTTGATCAGTGCGCCCAAAAACGTAAACAAAAAATTGCGACACAAAACACACACACACATCCATTTTTTCTGGTGTATGCCAAAATGTTCAGATATCCCTGAAACGTAAAGATGTGCAAAAATTTTTATTTCCTATTTTTGGCCCATTACTATAATTTACCATATGGGAAGTTAAAAATGTGAACTTAAATTCAAATAATAGGAAAGTATGTAAGAAATTACATATGCCAGATTAATACAATATTGTAATTTAACCAGTTTTTAAAGTATAATTATGTTTAAAGTGTTACCCTTACAACCTGTTTGTTACCAAGAGCACTTGACAAAAACTCGATAAAATAATAAAAAAAATCACACCGTTGAGTGACTAATAATATCAAGCGCTCGTCGTGTAACAATATATACAAGAAATGATAAAAAAGAATATGCAATATGAAGAGGAGATAAAAAAATCATAAACCCGCCGAATAAAAAAAGTATGAAGATATGAAGTTAAATATAATATAATGCAGGTTACATGGCGTTATTAGCGCAGTAATGTTCTCCTCTCTGGAACATGATGAACGTGAAATGCCATCGTCAGCAGGGCAAAATATTACAACAAGAGTTTTTATAGCAGTGACGTCAAATTAAATTCAGCTCAATAATTTAGCACTTGGTAACAATAATGAATAACAAAAAGTTTAACAATGTATTGCTATATTTTCAACTCAAAATTAACTTTATAATTATAATTTACAACAATTGGTGCATGAAATTGTGCCTTAAGGCAAATTTACTGAAACTTTCCGTAACGTACTTTAAGATTCCTAGTAACTTAAGGTCCATAAATTTTTGAAAATTTTGGAAAAATGTAATGTAATTTAATAAGAGTTTCAAAAACGAAGCACGCAAAAGCGCCTCCTCACAAGGTGATCATTAAACATCATAAATCTTGGTACGTAACCCATAAAAATGTAAACAAAATTTGCACTTATGATTAAAATCTCTATAAAATATATGATAATTTAATATGCGTATGTCTACTAATTGTTGACCATCAAATAGCATTTTTTCGAACATGTTTATTGTACTTACGGAACTGTGATATCTGCTTTCTCAAAAATTTTACAATTCTTCATTCCGTCACATATACACTTGTTTCACGTGTGCCCCATATTTAGTGCACTACGGGATGGTATAGGTGAGATATTAGGCCAAAGAATTATCCCAGATACTGTTGAAGTGATTTTGACAACTGAGGCTGTGTGGAACGCCCTAGATAGATTTTCTGCAATGTAGCAATAATTAAAAAAAAATTATAATTCCGACATTATAGCATTCTAGATCCTTTCCCCATGAAATAATGTCTAACGGCGGTTTCCGTGGAGACCAGAGACAAGAGATAACCGGAGGACATACTCAGACAAAAGACCCAGTCTTTTAAGGTGAGACAAAATGTTTATAAGCTCCTGGAAAAATTTTTATTTTCAATTTTTTTCGTGAAGACTATAACTTACCCTAATATAAGTGAAAAATATATGACGCCTTTTTGATAATTTCACAAAGAGAAACAGAAATAGTAATATTAGGTTGTCAAATATCTCCCTTCCGCTTTTTTGCTCTTTATTCTATATAATTCAAAAGGGCGGAAGGGAGATATTTGACAACCTTATATATTGTATGTACTATTACACGTTAATATGTGTAATTATGTAGTTTCACATAATTACGTGTTATTTGTATTTAGCTGTAGGATTTGTTAATTAAAGTTTTTGTATTATAGTTTTAAATACAACTTTATTGAAGGGTGAACAGTTATAAACTTACAATTAGATCAAACCGAGCATTATGTATATTTTTATAAAATTTTCTTTTATGTGTTGTGATATAATTAATTTGATTTCGACAGTATAATTACTCAAATCAAATTGAAGCTTTGTGCCGCCCCACTCTATACTTTTTAAAATGTTTAATCTATATCCATCTATAGTTGAAACCATCAACCTTTTGGCATTAGGAGGTTGAAACGACAATGGCCCTTAGACTTGTCTTAGATTAGGTCTAATATAATATCATATTAATTGTAAAACTGAGAAGTTCTCATTGGAGTTCTTCTTAGGCATCACTCATAAATATTGTCACTTTAGCTCATAGGAATCTTTATGTATTTCTGATTGCTAAATAAAACTGAGTTAAAAAAAAAAAGTTTAATCCCAAAGTTGGCAAATAAGGTATGTCTTTACTAAAACTTCTAAGAATATTGATTTTAAATAAATTATGATTGGTGTACTATCAAAATAATAGCATTAAAATATTAGCATATCTAATTCAAATTTTAGAAAGATCGTGTATATTTAGATAAACCATTTTTATAATAGTATAAATTAATAGAGAGAAAATATTCAAATAAATATGAATGAGAAATACAAACTTATTCGGTTATTTATGTGCAAAAGCCGTAACCTCATTACGTACACCAAATTACCTATAAAATGCCTCATGATTTAATATTCAGTTTGAATTATGTTTGAAAAATAAAACTGTAAAAACGTCTTAGAAATCGTTCTGCATAAACACTAAAGGAAAACTATTGCGCGGCCTCGCGAAATATATTGCAAAAGTTCGTGCATATATCAAGCGCTTTTCTTGGCATTATTTTTGGATGCGTTTGTGAAATATTCATTGAGTGGCTGCAATTACGAAAATAGTAATTACTAAGGATCGAAATAATGATCTGTGTAAACAATTACAGCGCTAATGAACAATAAATTATTCAATAAGTATTAAAATAGGTCTTCTAGACAGATGCTGTGAAACGGCATTCCTTTTAATTAAACAATCGCATTTTAATTAAATTATATAGTACCTGAAACTCCGACCAACTACATAGTTTACAAAGGCAGGCATTCGTATATTGCGTTCATCAGTTCAATGAATTGTCTGAGAAAATTACAACAGAAGCGAAATGATTATAAATGGAATTAAAGTTAATTTGTTGTTTTCCATAAATTAATCACGTATCTTAATGGATGAGTAACATATTTAATGCACTAACAACTTACAAAATAATTCACAATACTGTACAAAAATTAACCAATTGTTACTATGGTTTTGAATTATTTTGAATTAATTCTCAAGAATTATGTATTTCGTGATTTTAAAAAAGTGATTTTATTACTATTTGTATCCGATTGCCAATGTGATATTTTAAATATAATATATTGAAACTGTTTCTTAGACGCAAATCTGAAATTTACATTTATTTTGAGATTCATACAAATATAGAAAATGTAGAACTGCTATTATATGGCATATATATTTATTAGACTTTGAACAATAAAGCTTCATCACAAAAATTATGATTTAATAATAATTACATAAAGAAGTATACTTTTCAATGGATCTTTATTAAACTTTTTTGAAATAATTATATATAATCTGTATTAATTTTTAGTTTAGATTCCAAATATACTAATTTTTTGGTTCAACTATCCAAAAGTACTTCATTGGTGATTAAGAAGTATAATTTTCAAATTAAATTCAGAAAAATATAAATGCTTCTCGAAAAGCTAAATAAATATTATTTAAGTAGTATATGAAAGTGGTTATTTTTTTATCAATTCATGTAATAATTAGTGATATTATTAATGTTATTTATTTCAATTATATTAATACGAATAATATTGTAATTGAGAAGTCTAAGATAAGGAATCCATGACAAATAAAATATATAACTAATTATTTTATATCAAATCCTGAAATAAACTGAAAACATACGATGCATTTACATACTTTATATTATACAATCGTATTACTGAAATTAATAAAACCCTTTAATATTAGTCACAATTTCTTAAATAAAATAAGTCTAAGAATTTCAAACCAATTATTTTTGATACATCTGTATATAAAAATCTGACAAATTGCAGGGACTTCCAGTACCCTTATTTATAATTTTTAGAGTATTTAATTGGGTTGATCCCTACTTTCGACATCGTAGAAAAGAAAATGTATCCAAACATGCATACATACATACATGCATACTACACACACGGGCACATACACACAGCCATTTTTCCTAAGGTATGCCATATTGCTGAGAAAGCTTTTAAACATAATGATACATAAAAAATTTCATTTTCGATATATTAGCAATTAGTATTACTTACACTGCGATAATTAGATATGAACAATATCATTATTGAGGCATAAATAAATTTCATTAGCATTTTCTTAACTTCCCGTAGGGTAAGTTATTGTAATGGGCCGAAAATCGAAATTGAAATTTTTTACATTTCTCGACGTTCTGAAGGTTTCTGAACATTTTGGCATACCTCAAAAAAATGGATGTGTGTGTATGTATGTATGGATAAAAATTTTTAGTCACGTTTTCGGGCGCACGGATCAACCGATTTAAATGGTTCAAAAAACATTCGATTCCTATCGATAGGGAGATGTGCTGATTAGTTTTTGGCGAAGGCAGGTCCAGCAGTTACGAAGGTAAAAAGCAAAGAGTGCAGAAAATAGAAATCGAGTTTTTGAGAGAACGGAGCATCCGATTTGAATGTTCTAAAAAACATTCAATTTTTAATGATTGGGAGAAGTGTTTATTAGATTTTGGCAAAGGTAGGCCCAGCCATTTCAAAGACACGAAGCTAAATGTATAAAAATGGCAGTTTTTGAGAGAACTAAGCGTCCGATTTAAATGATTCAAAGAACTTTCATCTTGTCTTAACAAAACAAACTTGTTTCAACTTTTTTTTTTCAAAAAAAATATTTTTTTGTATATTGAAAATAATTCTGATTTTATTTTTAATTCTGACTAAAGTTCTAATATACTTTAAACAAATAATTTTAACTTTGTAATTCAGTTTATATAATTCTTATAAATATTAGACAATGTTACAATATTTATAATAATCTATTTGAAAACATTCAGTATTCCTCGAACATTTCGTTACGGTACGGGAAGTTCCAGCAATTTGCCTTAAGGCACGATGCTATACACTCCACTAGTTTAGTATTATATATCATTCATAATCTCTCACGCTATTGCACGTAAAAATCTAAACAATTATTGGCAGCTAAAATATTAATAATAAATGCATATAATTAATTATCTTCTAAAATCCAATTTTCTGTTAATATAAAAACCTTATATATATATATATATATATTATATAGTCAAACATTTTTATACAAAGTGATATGAATAAATTGTAATACTGCACATTCTCTACAAAAGTTTAATTGTGAAATAATAAACAATAGTAATAGATTTTTAGTATTTCATTAATGAATCTGCTCATCTTTACTTCGTAGAAATATAATCAGTGGATCTTAAGATATATTAATTGAGAAAAAGCTGTTACAACAATCCACTAGTTCGCTAATATGAATTTTGAATAAAACTTATTTTAGACATGTGATTACCCTCAACAAATATTTTTTTGATGATTAAAAAGTCAATTAATCTTATCAACTAATCTAAATAAATTAAAATTTAATTATGTTCTATCTAATCTTGAAACAAACTAAAAACACACTACACTTTGATATACATTATACAATTGTATTACAGAAAGTTTTAATCAATGCAACTAAGACACATTTAAATTATGCTAGAACAATTACGAAGCAAGTTACAAAGGAATTGGACGTTTTAGCGTCATCTCCGCCCACCATTGCTATACGCTTTAGAGCGCATACCTACCACCACTCACTATACATACTATATATATAGTCGACCTCCCCGCCTAATGGACATTAAAAGGACAAAGGACAAAGTGTCTATATGGAAACACACAAGGATACATCTATATTAATGAAGGCACATTAGTGAGACATTGTATTGCTGCATGAATATAAACGGAAAAGTAAAGGAAGTCGATTCATATATTATAAGATGATAAATATTTATATTATATATACTGTACTTTTGCTGTTTTTGAAGTAAAACTTCTTTAGGCGCGACTGAGGTGTAAATCCGTACAAATCCAACGGTAGTGCGTTACGGCAGATAAGATAAGATAAGAGTCGAGTGCCAATGATTCGTCATTCACTCTCGATGATATTTCTATGCGGGTCGATTGTGATTAGACGTCGCGTATGTGAATAGGGATCTGTCGTTGTATGCGTACCGGCATCAAAGTTGTATGCGTACTGGCGTCAAAGTTGTATGCGTACCGATATAAACGAGGAAATCGGCATAGACAAATAAATATTTTAAAGTTACATCGTAGTACGTAATGTAATGTTGATTTAATGAAAAATGCCCAAATCAGAACAATATTTTACCCTGTCCCTTAATATTTTACCCTGTTGCTTAAAAATTATTTCTATATTATTCGTAAATCTTTGAAGTTATAAAATGGAAAATATTTTTTAGGCAAGACAGTATTACAGCTGTTCAAAGAATGAGATTATATCGTGAAAAAGTATAAATAATAGCAGTCAATGAATGTATGTTAATTTTAATTACATGGAGTTCTTCAAACACAATTACATGATAAGTGAAGTTGCGAGAACAATATTTGTTTAGGCGTTGTTTAAAATAATCCACTGTCTGAATGAATATTATAGAATTTATTAATCAGCAATTACTTCATTTCTCTAATAAAGATTCATTTCTAAATGCTAATTACAATGACAAACCGATCATGTCATATTTGAAGTATGACATTAATTACATTATTGTTTTTAAATATTATGCATATTTTTAATGCTATTATATAATTTATAATTTATTGTATATAAATGTGTATAATGGTTGACACTAATAATTGCATGATGAGTGTTTCCTTATTACTAATAGACATTATTTAAAATTGTTATGGATTTATTTTTACTTAAATGCCATCTTGTACAGCAGCAAATAAGTTTTATTTCAATCGCCTGTGAATCTTACACGCACTCTTTTTCATATAATTCCTATGAAATTGTATTTTAGATTTTGTTGTAAATTTGCTATCTTCTTCCTGATTTTGACTTCCTTTACATATTTCTCAATCGCTCTTATCTCTCAGAAATAATCTAGTTTCCTAAATTTTCACCTTCCTACCACAAACCCTTATTTCTTGATAGACATTTTAGTAATCCCGCTTTTAGTCAATGATAAAAATTTACCACATATACCATAGTAGGGGAGACTAGGTGAGTCACGTTTTATCAGCAATTAATTTGTTAATTTGCTAAATAGCTGGAAGAAAAGTAAATCAAATGGTAACTTTAATATTTACGTCTACGCGGAAATACTAAAATACTGAAATACTTAGTCATAAAATCATACAATATCGAGGAGAGGTCGAATGTTTCAACCGTCCACACCCGAGC
This sequence comes from Ctenocephalides felis, assembly GCF_003426905.1. Lineage (NCBI taxonomy): Eukaryota > Metazoa > Arthropoda > Insecta > Siphonaptera > Pulicidae > Ctenocephalides > Ctenocephalides felis. Next base: position 31,489,535 of record NW_020537646.1, read on the forward strand.
GACTGTAACAAGCATGAAAATAGGTTAAAGAATAGTTATAGGTACACCAAAATAGTTTTTATCGACTTTCATTGTCAGAAGTATGTAATACAACAAACATAATTATCAATCAAAGCTTTTGAATGCATTATGATATATAACAAAACACAATCCTTTAAACATGAAATCTTTGTGAAATCTTTTGTTTTTTTTGCATTGATTTTTCCTTTCCCTCTTTCTTTCGTATTTTGCCTTAGTTAGGTAAGATGCTTCTTTATCTGTTAAGTTTTCACCCATGAAGTACAAGAAATGCATTTCACCTAAAACAGAACTAATTTTTGGTAATTAACTGATAATGTGCAACTTACAGTAAAATAAACAAAATGATCTGTATACAAAAAGCAATTATTATTAAAAGAAATCGAACGAAAAAACATAGTTTTAACTTTTTAAAAGAAATTCAGTATACTGATCATGTTAACGTAGGGCGCTGACTCAATGCAATAATAGAAACTTGTTTGAACGAACATACTTTTCAAATATAAAATCATATTATGAAAACTGTTTCACAAATATCATTTTTCCACATTGCAAAAAAAATTCCTTAGCTACGATTATAACGATGTTGTCTAGACGTTAATCACATTGCCAGTAGATCGGTACGCGGAAATAATATCGATCCGATTATATATATATATATATATATATATATATATGTATATATATATATATGTATATATATATATATATAAATATAATGTTACTCATTCACGCTTATAAGTTACTACCTACAATAGTTATTCCATTTCTCATACGGCACAGTCAGAAACATGTATGTAGTACAAAGAGTTGATTTTGTTCAATAGGATTGCATCGAGTTAAGCTCGTTCTAATTGCAATCTCATTATCGGAATGTCTTGCAGAAAATCTAGTTTATCTCTATAAGAATGCCCTACTTTGCAGAATTGTAAAACAAAGATGCTTATTCACATGTATGTCTTTGCAGTACATTACAAAAACACGTCTGTATATCAGAATATTGAAGAATATGAAAAATATAATTTAAAACTTTTTATTCGTTTTTTTTTTAAATGTTTATAACGTTTTTTTTCAATGTGGATCTTCAAAATTTCATTTACAAAAAAATGGTCTAATTAACGTGTATAAACATAAGTTTACAAAGCACAATATGATGTTTAGAGCTAAAAATTGACTGACTACAATAGAGCAAACATTATATGATAGAAATCTGTATAGTAGTAGTAGAACATAATATGAAAATTCCATAAAAATCATTATATTAAAACTTCTTTGAAAGATACTTTTTTGCAATTTACCATAATTGCACGATTGAAAAAGAATTACTATTAGTAGTAGTATACGGTCAGTACTACATTAATTAACTATATTGTTTTAATTTGAATGCAAAACTGTGTTTTGTAAGATGACCGTTTTTTTTAAGTCAATATACATCAACTTTATTCCAATTAACTTAAATATAGAATAAAAATCAGTTTCTATTCTTAAGTGCATCATTTTTTATTTGAAATTTTAGTAATAACTTCATTATTCGATTATACCTCATATTGTATCTTGAGTACTTGAATTTATTGTTTTTTTTAATGCCAATAATATAATTTAAGAAATTAAAAAATTTGCTCAAAATTATAAAAAACGAATCATCAAAAACCTTAACAAATTATCATTACATCACCAACCCTTACTTTACACCACCAACCCTCACTAAAACGATTAAACTCCTCAAATGATCTGGGCAGTTATTATTAGTTAGCTTATACTTATACTAAAATTTATATTTTCTGAAATTTCCATGTTATCATCCTATTTACTAGAAGTCTATTACTGAAGATTGTAATTAATATTGAAAATTAAAATAAATTTCGCGAAGCGACAATTACTACCTTCTGTAAATACCTTGTAAAGAAAACACATAGAAGAGTAACTAAAATTTAATAGCATAATTAAGTATATAAAAAACTGTTTGAATTAAAAATCGCAAGGCCTAATTTTTTATCCATAAAAATAACGTAATTATAAAATAAATATTATTGAGTTAGATCTTTGATGAATAAAAACCGCAATTCAATTTCATTCGCATTATGCTCAATATTGCGATTAAATAACGTACAAAGTTGAATTCTAAGGAAAGCAGAAAGAACAAATTAGTCGCGGGTTTTACTTCTATCTTCTCAAGAATGCGATTTAACATAAAGACAATTCCCTCTTGCTTTGAGTGCTTATGTATGCACAATATTACATAAGACAAGGGGGATTATATATATATATATATATATATATATATATATATATATATATATATATAGATCTAGATATATTTATATATTATATACAGCAACACAAAATGTGAAGATATATGCTAACACGTATATAAAAGATCAGAATGGTGCTCTTATTCGACTACTTAGAACGAAGTCAGTGCTTGTAAAATTGTTGGGCGGAATAGGATTCATAAAAATATTTTCTTTCACAATATGAATGACATTATTTAAATAATCGGAGCTATAATATCGCGAAATTTACGTACGTCAAAAAATAAAAAAAATTTTTTTTGACGTATCATAATTTTACGTTAGTGTTATTTATTTATAATAAAGCAGTAGAAAGATTGACAACCTATAACTGGAATTTGTAACTATTCACCTCTGTGTTGTAAAAATGTAATAGAAGCGCAAAAACCTCACAAGATAATAAGAATTTCCCAAAATGCTCTGAAAAAATAATATACATATTTGTGGCACAGTGAAATGATCAAAAAAAGAAAAGATCTTATACTAAATATTAAAAATAAAAAATCAAATAATAAAAAAATATGAATAATTACTTGTGAAAAATCTGTAATTTAAGTATGTTAAATTGTTATTATTTAGTGAAATCAGTTTTGAAGCTTCATGAACATTTTAGAATGGAAATATATAAAAAGTACCATCATGTGATAGAAAATCTAAGCTCAATTTATATATTTTTCTTTATTTATTTTATAATAAATGTCAATTATATAATTTAACTAATTGAAAAACAAGTACAACAAATTCTAATTTACAAAAAAAATAAAATTTTAACAAAGCCATTCCAAAGAGCAGAATTAGGGGTTCGTAGCGTATTGTTAAGCTCTTGGCTTCGTAATCACAAATTTACAGGTCCAAACTTGCATTTTGGACCACTTGATATCAAGCAATTCTGAGGTAGATTTTTTTTTGAAAATATTGATATATTAATTAATATTATTAATATATGCTAAAGTAAAGCAGAACGAAATCTACTTTACAAATAAATTGAATTTTAAGACGACTTTTCTACAGAACAGAATTCGGGCTTGCAGTATTTTACTAAGCTCCTGGCTTTGTTATTACAAATTTACAGGTCCAAGCCTGCGCTTTGGACAACTTGATATCAAGCAATTCTGGTCTATATTTTTACTTGAAAATATCGATAAGAACTTTTGTTCAAGTAAAGCACAACAAAATCAAATTACAAGAAAATTAAATTATAATAAGACAAAGAACAGGATTGGAAATCTTCAGCTCCTGTATTCGTTGTTACGAAATTCTAAGTCCAAGTCTGCGTTTCGATACAATTTGAAGTTATAGCAGCTTCAATATCTATTTAAAAATTTTGGTGTAGATTTTCATTTCAAAATATCAATTTTATAAGATGATTAGGTTTCAATAAATCGATTCCAAAGAACAGATTTGTAGTCTTCAGTGTTTGGCTAGGCTTACGAATTTACAGGTCCAAACCTGCGTTTTGGACTACTTGATATGAAGCAGGTCCATATCTATTTTTTCTTGGAAATATCGAAAAAAACATTCGTTTAAATGAAGTACAACAAATCTATTTTCCAATAAATTTAAAAGAACTCATTTCATTCCATATGCACTCTGAGTACTCATTTTTGTTTGATAACTAAAAAAAATCTGATGCGATTTTTTAAATTTATGAGTATAGTAGTATCATACAGGTTGAAAAAACTGCAAAATCTATTGTAAAAATTATTTTGGACAATATAATACGTATGTGAAAAAGTGTGTCATAAATTGTTTGAAATAAATACACTAAACTAAAAAAAGAAAGTAATAATATATTTGTGGCCTGGTCTTCGTGGTCATATCTAGGAGGTGGCAAACATAAGACATGAACTGGTGACCATATCTAGACAGACGGTGATATAAAATCCCTGACAACAAGTAGATGAAAATTGATGTTGTTTTCAAGAATGTAAACCATCTTGAAAACAAATTGTTTATGATGTGTTTTACCTTCTTATAGCTTTTGTGGCCATATCTGGACGACAGTGATGAAACCTTGAGATAAAGTAGTTGAAAATTTATGAAAATGGATGTGGTTTTCAAGGATATAAACCACCTTGACAAACAATTGTGTAGGATGTTTTATAACCTTTTTATAGATCTTAAACATTAAAATCAATGTATTTATTTGATTGTCCTCTCATTCCTTAACTTGAGAATCGTTGGCTCGAGCTTAGTCTGCGCCACAGCTAGTGCATTGTGCATTGTGCTCTCTCGTGAAATTCAGACGTATTTCCACTCTGAGATGGAGGGACAAGATTTCCTGCAAGAGACGCGAACGTACGCGAAAGCGCAGATAAATCCCAGACAACTTAGCTTCCGATGCGATGTGTGTGCATATGCCGGAGCACATGCTAATCCAGGAGCTAGGGAAAGGATTTAAAGTCATCCCTCACAAAAAATATATATAGAGATCCTTTAAAGTAAACATCGGAGAAAATGAATGGTAATAATGCAACCGTTTGAAGTCTATGATAGTCAAGAGTAATCAAGGTTGATTTTGGTCAGAGCTTTACCATCATATACATCACCTACTCATATTTTTGTAACTATCTTGCTGCATATAACCAAAAACGCTACAAGCAAACAAGTTTAATTAACTTTCTCTATGGTAGTCATAGTAATGGGCCGAAAATCGAAAATGAACATTTTTGCATATCTTCACGTTTTGAACATTTTGGCATACCTCAGAAAAAATGGATGTGTGTGCGTGTGTGTGTTGGTGTGTTTTGTATGTTCGCACTTTTTCTTCCACGTTTTCAAGTGCATGGATCAATCGATTTGAATGGTTCAAAAAATATTCGATTCTTTTTGAAAGGGAGATGTGCAGATTAGTTTTTGGCTTTTTATAAATATTAGACAATGTCCTTCACTTTAAACTAGATTTATTAAGTTTCATTTATTTACATTTCTGTAAACATATAGAAGTGGCAGTATTTATAATAATCTATTTGAAAACATTTAATTTTCCTCGAATATTTCATTACGGTACGGAAAGTTCTAGCAATATGCCTTAAGGCACGATGCCATACACCACTAATTTACTTATTTCATCCACCATCTAATTCATCTATAAAGCACAGCTTATGTGTTTTTTCATTATTTTGCTTCATAACCGTTTAATAATTTTAGTGCTAGGTGATTTTATATTTCAAATATACTCTTTACATTTTGCCCAACATATTTTACACAGAGTCTGGCATAAGTAAATATTAATTGTCTTGACATTAAATACTATATATTTTTCAAAAATTATATTAAATATTTTCTAGTAATATATCACATACCTTGCGGTAATTTGAAATATAGTAAATGTATACATAATCCACATTATATTGTAGTATCATTTTTATATGTAAGACATGTTGGAATTGATAGAGAGAAAATTTTAAAAAATATTTTTAGATGTGTTTAGATTGAAGAGCAAATCGCCACTTGATTTAAGCCATCAATTTTCCTGATAAAGATTGAATAACTCAGTTAACATTTTTAAGAAATTATTTATAAGAGTATAGTTAAGTATATATTATTGTCACTAAAAAATTGTTAACACTATAACGAATTGATAAACAACTATTGAGTTGTTTTTTCAACATGTGGCTATAGTATACAATGTGCCTTTGCGGCTGACAATTGTAATTTCCCAAAATTTACTAAATGTCCTTAGCTAGACAGTTGAAAATAAAATAGATAATAAAAAAAGATAACTAGTTCTTCTTTACAATGTTAAAAAATTCATTTATTTGATACATTTCACTTGGTTAAGTAATTAGTTGATTAAATACTTGTTTGTGATTGAGGTATTTTTTCTATATTCTTTAAAGCTCGCCAAACATTTTGTTTTCACGGAGTTGGCATAAGTAAATATTAATTTTTCTCTGATTTGAATTTTATTTGAATTTATTTTATTTCTCAATATTTTATGTTAAGTTGCCCAGGTCCTTATCGTTGCGTTGAGTTATTATAAATTATTTTATAAAAAAAGACACGATATTCTTTGACTCGTTTCATATCTTCAAATCTTATGTTGATCTAAGATAACATAAACTGAATAATAATACAATAATTCAATAATACATGTAATTAAATTCATACATTAATTGTTAATTTTTTCACTTTATAATTGATTGAAATTGTTTGCTCTAGTAAAACTAAAAGCTTCATGATGATATTTTTTCCAGCAAAGTTTTATCTATAAGGTGAGAACTATCAATATATTGAATCGTAATTTCTATGGAGGCATTTTGTGGACTCTCTATATGAACTCTCTATATATATTTTAATTTTTGAAATCTCAAACAAGCTACCTAAGAATAGAACAAATAAAACTTGGATATAAGTGAAAGATTGTATTATTATTAAGTTGTCAATTATATAAACATTTTTGATTGTTGTACATTGAATTACAATTTGTCATGCTAGAATATACAATATTGTTTTGACGTTATCATATGTTCTTTTAATGGAAGGCAACTTGGTTTTGACTAATTAACCACAATAAAAGAATTTAATAAAATTTTATGATTTTATGCATCTATATCTACGAGAGGCGATTTTCACTTGAGATTAAATATGGGATCAATAACTTCAAGTAGAAATGTGACATCAAAGCTTTCGATTTAGCCACCGATGGGCCCAACAACAACATACCTCAGCAATTTCAGTCAAAGAAACAGAATAATATACGAAATTCATTAGCAAAAGTTCAGAATCCACGATTTTAAAGGCAAATGTTTCACTCATGTTTCAAATATCGTATGTATAATTATATTATATTAGCATAACTATAAATGTCTTTAGACCTCGGTCTATGAGAACAAAACCTCCTCAGACGAATGATTCTCGTGCTGGTGTGCGAAGCAGTTGTAAAATAGTAAAACAGCCAGTCACACGATATTACAGTAAGGCAGTATCTATCACGGAACGTGTACGAGTACTTCAGAAAGCTCATAAGCTCTATAGGTCCCCCGCTGCGGAATACGCCGATGCAACGGTCATCCCTATAACAGGATATTGCACTTAGTGTCATTTTTAAAAAAGAAATATCTTCCAATTAAATTTAGTAATCCTTGAGGTACTATATAAATCAAAAATCATAATGTTTACGTTGAAATCTTACCACACGTCACTGAAATCTAAAGAAAATAAAAATGAAATTCTGATATCTATCTAATTAAACCTATTTGTCTCATGTATATGCTCGTGGTTCTGTCTCAACTTAGAAACAGTAGCAAAATCGATTTGTTGGTTGAGCCCGTTTTCTAAAATCTTTGCATGGTTCAAGAAGAATTAAGTTTGCTTTGAAAAGTCGCAGAGCTCGTTTAGTTTTTGTCAGGAGATCAATGTCTATAGCCATTTCCAAAAAAAAGTGTCAAATGAGTGGCAAAACATTGGCATGTTATATACATATTTAATTATGTGTGTAAGAAAACTTTATTGTGAGTTAGATTAACACATTACTACTAACAGATGAATAAAACTACTAACTAATAAATTAGATTTATTTAATTTTTCGTAAGATTCATATTGAAGACTTTGTTTACAGTTTCGCTTTCAGCAAATATTTATTATTATAAATAACATTTTATGTGAATCAATTTCAAATATTTAGTTTAGTTGATGTATTCAAAAATCAAAAATCATCGTGCAATAGTAATATCTAATTTTATTTGAAAATTAGAATCAAAAACATAATTATGTCTGAAAACAGCCAAAAATGGTGTAAAAAGCAAACCAAATGATAAATGAAGAACTTCTAACGGTATCTAGTGATGTATGTAGGTTAAATGCTATAATGATGCCAAAATAATGTTTCTTTTATCTTTCATATTTTAAATGAAATAATTCACTTTATATTTACATAGTTGTATATATTATTAATGAAATGTTTCAAAATTATCAAAAACCTCGATCGAATGAACAATATAACATTCAAAATATCAGTTTCAATTAAATTTATCTGCAGGTTCATTTTTGGAACCAATGAATATGCGTGAAAGTCAATTTTGATAACAGAGGATATGTTTTTTATAAACCAAATTCATTATAATCAATTATATGTATGGATAATATAATTTTGATAAGTGGGTAAAAACTACTTAAACATATATTTTATAATTATCTGAGATTAATAGTTTTGCAATTTAGATTAAACTTTTGTAAAGGCTGTAAAATATCTTTCACAAGTAACTTAATAAAAGAAAAATATGTACTTCAATAGTTTTAAAATGCTACTAGGTTTCAGAATTTTATACTTTGTATATTATTTAAAAAAACATGGTATTTTGAACATAAAATAGTTTTATCTTAATACCAAGTGGTAACAAAAATATAAAATATATTGAATCTATGGTCAAATTCAAAATAATAAAAATTACCCTGCTTTCGTTGAACTATGAGTACAGTTATGTGTTCTTAGAATTGTATATTTGAGGTAAAATGGCACAACTAATTTTATTACAAATATCTTGAAATTCAAAAATACGTGTTACTTTTTCCTTTTAAAAATTGCGATTTGAATAGCCAGTGGTCAATGTTCAACCCTTTCCACTCGGCCGGCCCGGCGATAAAATATATATTACTTCTGCTTAACTTAAGTGGAAAGAGTTAATACACTGGTCTATAGAGAACATATTCGTCAATCATAGTTAAATGGTTGCAAAAATTAATTATTTATTTGAGAAATAAATGCTTCATGATTAAAAATAACCTAAAAGCTGTTTTGCTTAGAAAGTAATGAATTATTTAAATAAAAGTGTTAGCATCTCTTTGCTGGGAATATAATTCACAAAACGCTGTCTCTACATTCTACAGTGGCACCGATTTTAAATTATATTTTCTGTATGCACTACACATAATTCCAACACTATCTCACAATTCAACAAACACCAAGAAAAACGCAAAGTTATCATTTTGCTGAGATCTTTAGTACAATGCCCTCGGGCAAAGGAGAGCAGAGTAATTCATTAGGTTTACAAATTAGTCCATTTATTTTACTCTTTATTTCTGCTCTGTGCGCTATCTGATCTCTTTAGCAATGGGAACAAGAACTACGTTTTCTCGCGAAACTTTAAATGTAAGAAACTTTAAAAGGCATTCTTGCTAAAAACATAAACAAAATGTAATGGAGCGAAATTAAACCAAATTTTATTTGTTGTACTTCCTGGTAAGAGTGAAAGATTTATTGCACTAGTCCAGATAATGGATGGTAAGTAGATACATAGTATTTATTCTGTTTGTGATATAATGATACTCTAAAACTTTAAATTTTCATTCTGAATGATATTTCATAATAAGTTACGATAACATTGCAAAAAGTTTTAAGTTGAAATCAAATATTTAGTTTATGATGGGCAGGTACACAACATCAAATGCTCCAAAAATTATTATAAAGTGAAAAATATTAATATATATTAATAATATAAAGAAATATTACTCTATTTGAAAAAGTTATCTAGAGTAATTTTTACTTAACTATTCAAGTTGTAGGTAGATGGTTCAATGGTTAATAAGACTTGTATTACTAAAATACAAAGTCATGACATTTAAATTGTACAAAATTTACTAGTGATATACAGTTCATATGAAAAAATTACGTACATTACGAGTAGATAGTAATTTGTAAAATTATTCATACATAATCAAGAAAAAAAAACGAATTAAAGATTTGCTAAAATTCATTGCTAATGACTTAAATTGGACAGTTTTTATGCAAAACAAATTGCGAATATATATAAATAATTTGACTTTGGTAATTTAGATTAAAATTTGTTGTATTAAATGTTAATGATTAATATCACGTATTCATACTGATACTGTAATATAAGTCATCAATATGGTTCAAAGAAGTTACTTTGAACGTTTTTATGAATTGTTACGATATGTAGATTTAGATATTAGTTTTTCTGATATTTTTGCAATAAAACATATGTCTATAAAGATCAAAATTTCTTTGCCTATAAAAGATTCTAAGTTTCGGTAGAGAAAATCAAAAGAATTTTAATAACGCGACGATCCTAATTTATTCAAAATCGTATGTATGATTAGACTTTGAAAGAAAAGTTCAGTCTTCAAAAATTTCCTTAGTTTTATAATGATGCATTTTATCATCAAACAAATCTCAAAATCAAACTAGATTGGACATATAAAATACAATTATGAAAAACAGATTTTTCACATAAAACTTCTTAGAAATTCAAAATTATTTCTAAAGTACATGTTATGGGATATTTCAAAGTATGATTCAAATGGGCTGATCAATGAAGATGCTGATATCAGCACAATGAATTGAATACAAACTCGTACAAATAAGTACGAAAGCCGCCTCAAAGATCACTCAACTTACTTTCCAGAGAACTCCGCCAGCTTATCTTTACCAGATGAAAAAATAGGTTTATTTTATATTAATCTCTATCAATCTCCAAATTACTGCACATGGCAAAACGGTTTTGTAACTTTTAAGGTCTATTTTTTTCTAGAATTTTACTTCGTATTCTCTTGAGATAATTCTAGTACTATAATATTATTATCTCAACCATCAAACAACTAAACTTAACAGTGAATTTAGCAACCATCCAACAAGCAAAAAAAAAGTTCATTCTTCATAAAATAAGTCAATCACAAAATCACTGTCAATCGTAGATGGTTTTGTATTATCCAAGTGTATTTTTTCCAAAAATTCAATCTAATATCTATCTAAGGTAATCTTAGAACATTTGTAAAATTTATTGTATAATTATAATAAAAAGATGCAAGGCACAACAAAAAATGTCTAGCTAGTGCAACATGGGGCACATGTTTAGCCAAAGAACAATGAAAATCAATAATGGCATGGAACAAATGACAAAGTTTTGATACGTCCATCTAATTCCTAAATACACCTCCAGAATTGGTATATGTTTCAATATTGGAGATTCAAATGTGATGTTGGGGATAAATTTTGGGAAATTATAAGGATATATAGATATTGTGATCCGGGACCTAATGGACAATGTGTATTTAGGAAGTAAGATGGACGTTTCAAAATGTGCAGTCATTTTTTCCAATCCAACATCGATTTCAAGTATTGTTGATGCTTCGATAGTGGACTGTAATTTGTATTAATCGACGAAATGCAAAATCCCCACGATGATTGGTTTAGAAAATGAAACTTCTATTATATTCAACTTAATTTTATTCTATATACTATTTTACAAGACACCTCCTTATTCTTTGCCTGTTAATGCTAGACTGAATATATATTTGAATTCCAGGCCCGACGGAATACATTTTATTGACATATTTTATAACCTAATTATATGAGCCGTCGAGCCTGGGCAGGATCGTCCCGGTTTACGAGATTGACAAACCTTTTCCTGACCGTTATATAATATGAAATAATATTTTACAATGTGACACCAGATGTTCAGGTTTAAAAATTATCCATTCTCCGCCGCCTTAATTATTCACTTATAATTAAGATCATTATGTATATAAATATGTAATTTCACAATGGCATTATGTACTAATTAAAATTACAAAGTAATTGTGAAATTATGTGAATGTATTGATCACAACAGTTTATATAAAAAAAGGATTATTGACAAATACCAAAATGAATTTCATAGTAAAACATAATTCTTAATACTAATTTTAAAATAATTGTACTGTGTAAATAATGAAAGTACAGTGATATATTTATTTTATAAGAAAAAAAAAAAAATCTATTCTACATCTCCTACCGGTAAAGGGCACAATTTAACAATTGGCCTTATAAATATGCCATTTTTTGTTTTAACTGTAGCTACTCTCACATTTTTATCTTTGCCGATTGCAGTGCCTATAACGCGACCCAGTAACCAGCTTAATGGAGGTAAATTATCTTCCTTTAAAAGAACTATGTCGTCTACTTTTAAATTTTTTGAGGAAGTTTTCCATTTGTAACGACTCTGAAGCTGACCGAGATACTCTATGGACCAACGTTTCCAAAATTTATCTTTTAATTGATTAAGTTGTTGCCAAAGTGATAATCTACTTAACGTTACGTCGATTAAGCTGGGTTCCGGAAATGCGGTAAGTGCTTCACCTATCAAAAAATGTCCGGGCTTAAAAACGTCGGTTCATTACTACCATCAAAAAACACTTGTAATTGGCCTTGAATTAACTATTGCTTCTATTTGGGTTAAAACCGTGGAAAATTCTTCGTAAGTTAGACACGTTTCTCCCACTACTCTTCGCAAATGATGTTTAGTTAATTTTACCGTGCTTTCCCACAAACCACCAAAGTGTGGTGCATGGGGTGGATTAAATTTCCACTCAATGCCCTCTGCGGCAGCCGCGTTAATCACATCGTTTCTACTATGCTCATTTTTAAACAAATTATACAGTTTATGTAACTCATGCCTAGCGCCTATGAAATTTGTACCATTGTCAGAAAAAATGTGACTGCATTTGCCTCTGCGCGAGATAAAACGTTTCAAGGCCGCTATAAATGCGTCGGTTGTCAGACTGGTAACTAGTTCCAGATGTATGGCTTTTGTACTAAAACAAATAAAAAGTGCTATGTAGCCATTCATTTGCGGTGCTTTTCGTAGCCGACTTGTACGCAAATTGATTGGGCCTGCATAGTCTACTCCGGTATTTAAAAAGGGACGAGCTATGGTTACTCGTTCAATTGGTAGATTTCCCATTATCTGCTGAGAGCTAGTACAATTAAACCGAAAACAGCGCACACAATTTTTGATTATACGTTTTATTGCGATTCTACCTTTGATTGGCCAAAACTGCAGTCTAACATTAGCTAGAACGGTCTGTGGACCGGCATGTAATAGACGTACATGTTCTCGTTTTAAAATTAAATTTGTTAAATGATTATCGGCTGGAAGTAACAATGGAAACTTTTGTTCGTATTCTATGTTTGCCATTTGTATTCGACCCCCAACGCGTAATAGACCCTTGTCATCTAAAAATGGATTTAAACTTAAAATCTGTTTATCTATTTTTGTACTAGCAGACCCGCTGTTCAAATATTTGAGAATGTTTTCAAAATTTTGTTTTTGAACGATTTTAACAATATGGTATAATGATTCCTGTAATTCGGTTACTGTCAGCGGTCCAACATTCTTCTGCTTCTTGCAGTTTTTAATAAACCTAATACAATAAGCCATTACGCGTTGGAGTTTATTAAAACAAGAAAATCGTAGGAACATGTCGTCCATCCTCTGTGCACAAGTATTTATTTTTATTTTAATTGTTTGTTCGGGAACTTCAAAATTTATATTATCCGTTACTTTAAAAATTGACGGCCAGGAGTCAGTTTCAAATTTAAGCCATGCTGGACCATACCACCACAAGTCCATGTTTATTAACTTATGACCGTAAATACCGCGCGAAATGAAATCTGCCGGATTGTCCGTTGTCGGTACATGTCGCCATATTATATTATTGAGAGTTTGTATTTCCGCTACTCTGTTTCCTACAAACTGTTTTAATTTTTCTGGCCGCGTGATGATCCAACACAAGGTAATACTTGAATCACTCCAAAAATAATTATTATCGACTTTGAAATTCAAAGACTTAACGGAATTTTGTATAATCTTGTTAAAAAATAGTGCAGCGCAGAGTTCAAGTCGAGGTAGGGTTATCGATTTAAGCGGTGACACTCTAGATTTTGAACATAATAAGCGTACTGTAGGCTCCCTATTATGATAAGTTTTTAATGTATAAACAAGCTCCGTAAGCTTTCATGGAGGCATCGCAAAAACCATGAATTTCAATCCGATCAATTTTGTCTAAGTCAAATAACGGACGCGGAATGATTATATTTGCATGTGTATTATATTATTTTCAAAATCGAACCAACGTTTCATAATAGTGCTATCAACAACTTCATCCCAACCGGTTTTTAGTTGCCATATATCTTGCATTATTAATTTAGCTAAAACTACGCAAGGCGAAATAAGACCGAGAGGATCGAAAATTTTGGCAATAGATGATAAAATGGCGCGCTTTGTTTGTGATGATGAAATTGAAGCATTGAAGATATTGAAATACATCCCTTTGGGGTCCCACAGTAAACCTAAAGCCTTTATTATGTTTTATTATCGGTTAAATGAACGCATTCGTTTCGCGATTTTTTAAAGGAACGGAATCAATAATGCTACTGTTGTTAGCAGCCCATTTATGCAATTGAAAATTGCCACGATTAAAAAGTTGTATTAGTTCCTCTTTTAACTTTATTGCCTCTTCTAATGAATTTGCACCCGAAATAATATCATCGACGTAGCAATCGTGTTGGACAGCGCGTGAAGCTAAAGGAAAGCTCTCTCCCTCATCTAATACGAGTTGGTTCAGACAACGAATAGCCAAATATGGCGCACAAGCAGTTCCTAAGTAACTGTAGATAAATTAAAACATTTAATTTATCATGAACATTTTCACGCCATAAAATTCGTTGCAAATCTTGATGTTCTTCCTTGACGCGAATTTGTCGAAACATTTTTACAATATCCGCGGTCATTACATAATTATACGATCTAAAGCGCAGTAAGATAGTAAAAATACCTGTTGTAATTTTTGTCCTGTATAAAGAACGTCATTCAGAGAAATGCTGTTGATGTTTTCGCAGACGCGTCAAAGACAACTCGGATTTTGTCACACCCATTTTTAAAAACCGCGTGGTGGGGCAGGTAATATGCAAATGAATTTTGTGAGATATTTTGTTCGAAATTAGGAACTTCATAAGCATGCCCTAATTTAATATATTCATTAATAAAATCGCAATATGTCGTTCAAATTCTCATTTTTGTTTAGGCGAGATTCTAAATGTAAAAATCTACGCTTTGCTTGTTGCAATGATTTGCCTATAGCTGTTGAAGCATTTGGTTTTAATGGTAATGCTACGGTGTATCGACCATTTATATTTCTAGTTACGTTATTTACAAAATTTTCTTCGCATAACCTATCGTCTAAGTTTGGAATTTCCTCGTGATCAATCTCTTCTATCTCCCAAAATCTCGAAACTGCTTTATTTAATGTAAGATTATTTACGATAAACGTTCTTTTATATTTTGACAAGTTTTCATTGTTCGGGTAGGCTAATCCGCAAACAAACCACCCAAACACTGAATTTTGTAAAACCGGCAAATTATGTCCTAACGATATGCTTTCGCCCCTTAAGATTTCAAAGAATGAACCGACCCCGATTAACATATCGATATCGCCAGGTATAAAACTGCGGGTCCGAGAGAGTAACATCTACAGGTAATTTAGCTGGGACGGATTTATGTAATTCGAAGGTACTTGGTTTGTAATTTTCTCTAATATGACGAACGATAACTGTTTTGAAAAACTAGAAGACTCGTTTGAAATCGATACCGTGCAATTGAATCGCCATATTGATGCCATTAACTCCAGTCAGCTGTACGGAAACTTGGTGCGGTATTTATACCTAGAGAATTAACTAACTTTGGTAATAATATTTATTTCTGAACCCGTATCTAGAATGCACCGTACACGAATTTTTTCCCCGAAATGTTTGACAAATAAGCAAATAGTCGGTAATAAAGCGCACGTGTTATTTAAATTAGCATTCAAAACTTGTGATGCAGGTAATACCGCAGTAGACGGCCCGGGAGATTGCGGGTTATTTGCTTTAGTTTGCAGACTCTGTTCTAAATGTAATAAAGAAATGAGGTTTATGACACATTTTACATTTATATTTTGATTACATGATCGGATTGTATGTCCGTCACCTAAACATTTTAAAACACATTTTATTTTCGCGAATGAAACTAACCTTTCTGAAACTGGTTTTTCAATAAATTTGTTACATGTAGAAAGATGATGTGCATTTGTACAGAGCTTGCAAACTATCGCTTGAATATTTGAAACCGAAACCAAAGCTTTTCGTTTGAAATGAGTTTTGTCCGGGTCTATGTCTAACTTACGAGAAAGCTCCAACGCCAAACAACTATTTTCCAAAAACTTAAAAAGTTCCGATACAGTCGGCAATTCCTTTTGTGATCGAAAGGTATTAAATTTTATTTTGGTATCTGTATCTAATTTATTTAATAAAAAGGCCATTAAAAGGTCCCAATTTTCAACTTTTATGCCCAGCGCTTGAGAGAATTTAGATTTTGCTGTGCAATTTCAAAAAAGATTTTAAATTTCGTATGTACCTTTCGAGCACGTTGGAATATCCATAATTTTTGTTAAATGTGAATAGGCAATTATACACGTGTTTCAAATTTTGCAGAGAAACAAAGCCCATGCCTCAGAGTATTGTGTCAGTGAGGGCTATATTATTAATTATAGCGGCAGCTTCTCCCGACACATGACATTTCAAATAGTACAGTTTTTCGACATCCGATAAATTAATATTATTGTGGATTGTGGATGTAAATAAGTCTCTAAAACTAATCCACTTATTATATTACATCAAAAGTTGGAATTGAATATTCGGTAATTTATGGTGAATTACCACAATTTTTACTATTATTTTGTGTACTATTTGAATTGTCTATGTGATGCGTGAATTTAATGGTTAGCTTTAGGTAAAGATTATCTATTAAAACATCTT
>NW_020537646.1:31507418-31539374 GCF_003426905.1 Ctenocephalides felis
TATATTACATATGACAACATATAGTAATAACTGGATATTGTATACAGAAATAAACAAGTGATGAATACATTGATAGATAAAAATTATATGCAATGAATTGAATGAATTTCTTATACCTATAGAAAAATGTATGTAACCTTTTGTATCTAAAAAATATCTAGTTATGCAAACTAGAAAAACTAGTTAAAACTTTTAGGAATTTTCAAGCGATTTTATTAAACGACTTGTCGTAGGATAGTAGTATTTTACCATGATGTCTGGACATAAAAAGTTTCATCAAAAACAATTTTAACAGTTAATTACGATGAAACGGCTCGCCCTATCTTTGTTCAAAACTAATCAGCACGATTTTCAAATAATATCTATTGAATAGTTTTCGAATTTTTGAACACGACTCAGAATTTTTGGCTAAATGGTTTTTCCTTGGCTTAATTTTTCACTTTTCTCTTAATTACTAAAACACTGCTCGGCCGATCATTGCACAAAACTGAGAAATGATAGTCTTCATCGAGATACAATTGCTTTTAAATTTTTAAATCGGTTCAATCGTTTTTGAGAAATCGTCGATGATTAGTCTAAATTTGACAAACGCCAAAAAAAACGTCACTAATTTTTGCAAACATTTAGTATGATCTAGAAGAACATGTATCTAAATATCAAAAGAAATAAAAAATAATCGACTAACAATAATTCAAAAGTTAATCATAAGACTTGTGCCAGAAGATTTGTACCAAAAGCTAATGAAGTCGATTCCCAACCAATATCTTTCAAACAGAATTTGATTTTTTTTTTAAGTTTTATCCTACTCTTACATTAAAAAATCGTTGAAAATACTATTCTTGTTTTTGAGATAATGATTATGAACCTTTTCACTCGCGGACCTTTAAATCCGGCTTCTATTAATAAAAGTGCATGTGAAATATAAGAAAAAGACAAGACAATTAAAGTATCACCATTTAGAAAACTACGGAGTACAGTAAACTGTATAGCAACAAATTTCTAAACAGTCTAATCTGAACTACATATGTATATGCAACTCATTTAAACTATATTGTTACATAACAATAAAAATTATAATATTGGTTCAGTAATTTTGGATTATCTTAAATTCGCATAAACATTTTAGTAATATTATAATTTCTTATATTTCAAAACTCGGAACCTAATTTTGGAACAAAACCTGATCTTATCAAAGATTTGAATTATGATTAAAAGATTTTTGACGCTCTCATCGACGGTTTTCCGAAAACGGCTGGACCGATTTCAAAAACTTAAAATCCATTCGAAGTAACTCGATAAGGATTTGGTTTGTTAGCTTTGCGCGATTAAATAGCAAAGTAATAATTTTTCATTCACGTTTTATAGTTTTCAATTTTAAGTCGATTGTGAAAATTCAAAAAATATTCGAAACATAATATATAAGTTGGGAATCAACCTGATTAATTTTTGGTAAAGATCCGCTGGTGCAAGTTCTTGTAATTAACTGTTGAATATTTTATTACATGTTTGAATAATGATTACAAGAATTCATAACTATGAAACGGATCGAGATGAATATTATAAGATATTATATAATACACTTTTTTCGATTACATTCATTTGTCAAACAGTTCATATCATATTTTCATTAATTTATGATACTGTCTTCGGGTTCTGTTAAAAAAAATTATGCGGAAAGCGAGAAGTCACAAAGGAAAGCACAATGTTTGTATGTTTTGATCACGACCTCTTGGCTTTGTTCATTTTTTTTACTCTTGGCCAAGTTTTTTGTTTGTTTTCTCGGCTTCCCTATGCGAGATCCGTGCCAGGATGAGATATTGGAAAATGCTTCTTGTAAAAGTACATTTCGAGCCTGTATGCACGCCCTGCCCGCACTAGTGAATTTAAGTTCGGAACACTTTGCTTTGCCACAACGATATTGTAGTAGAATAAGATTTTTAAAATGAAAATTGTAAACAAATAGACTCATAAATCTGAGCTAAACGCTGATTTTCTACAACGACACGAATGAATCACATGGCAGTTGTCATGAAAAACTATAGTTGTAAGTAGCATTTTGCTTTAAGACAAGATACATCAACTTTCCGATCCGTACATAACCAACGTCGATCGATTTTTTAGTGATTTTTTGACCTCTTGTATTTTAATTAAGTGAACAAATTTTTTGAATTTACGAAAATGCTGTAATTTTTTTTTTCAAAATTCAGTTAAAAATAAATACACGTGATATCTTACTAGACCCCTCCCTCCGCCACTTGATATTTCGTGATTTTTGTGAACCCCCCCCCCCCTAAAAGCCCCACGTGATTAATTGACGCCCTCTAAGAATTTGGATTCAGCAATTTAGGTTAAATGTTCAACTGTTTATTACGAGAATAAAATTTTGCTTGCACTAAAAAAAAATCAGTACAATTACAATTGATTCTTTTACAACGAACTTAATAAGTAATTGCATAAATTCATTTGTTTAACACACATTTAATTTCATCAATTCCATGTATTATTTTATTTAATTGTGGACATAAATTGTAATCAGTAGTTCCCAACAAAACAAGGAACTTTCATATGTAGCTTTGACATAGAGATTATCATTAGAATAGCTTCAGCGCCTTCTAAACTTTTATGAAATTTAATAATTCTGCCGTTCATGTTTTTCCAGACTAAAAAAATCGGTCGTTACACAAATTCAAAATCATCAAAATATTTTTTTTTTTCAAAACTTAATTACGAAGCAACGAGATACGTTGAATGACTTAACTTTTTTAAAGAGATCCTGTCGTTTTTAAGGATACGTCGACGAAAAGTCAAAAATCGGTTCATATACATTCTCACACATACACTAATATCTTAAACATATTTTTTCTAAATTTGGCCTCATTCGATTCAGAAAGCAATAAAAAATTAGCAAATCGAATTTTTTCATGAAACAAATTTAGTCTTCTTCGGGAAATTATAAAGAAATCAGCTAATAAATCTGAGCTCAATGTTGATAATTATTAAATTATAAAATACATGTCTGTTATTCTTGATAAACTAGGTTATACGAATTGTGAATAATAGTAATAAAAAATTATTGATCTTTTTCATACAAATCTGTTTTACTATAAAAGAATTGAGGGATTTTATTGAAGCTATGAGGTTTGATTTTCCAAAAATTAAGTCCTATGTTTTAAACTAAGTCATGTCATTAATCCAAATACGGATTTTTGCAAATAAATTGGTAAATTATAATTATATAGATTTATAATTCAACTTTTTATTAAAAAGAGTCCAACAATGTTAAAGAGTTAGATTTAGAGTTTGGTAATTAAAATCTGGATTTCCATATCAGTTTTAATCAAGTGTAAATTGTAAATATATCAAACAATAACAGTATGTCAAAATAAAAGTTTTGATAAATTCTGCGACAATTTTATCAAATTAGATAATAAAATAAAGTGAATTGACTTAAGCTAGTTTGAGCATTTTTATTGATATTTTATGCCAAAAAACAGATTTCCTCGACAATTTAAAATGAAATCAAAACATAAAATGTTTGTGAAAAATATTAACTTTTTATTGAATTCCATTTACTCAATTAATAGAAATACTTTAATAACACAATAATCACAAACAAAATACTGATATGCTATTTGGCCTTTGGCTATCGAATAGGATTGTATTTTTGTAAACGATATGAAATATGAAAACCAAACTACAGGATATAAAATCAAAATCATGCCGTAATATAAACACAAATATTTATTAATTTATTACTCAATGGATCAATAAATATTTAAAGTGTATTTTATTCTATATTTATTTTGATAATTGCATTCAATTATTCGTATTTAATTTTATCTCAATCAATTTAAATCTCGAATCAGGCAACGAAGTGATATTACAATGAAATCTTTTGTCAATTGTATGACATTCAGAACAAAATCACAACTGCAAAACTTCGTACAAAGGATACAATAATTTATAAGAGATTTACTTACATACAAATATACTGGATTTACAACGAAATAATACAAAAGTTAGGTGATTAAATTGGTACAATGTTTTCAGTGAATATCTTGGAAAAGCGTTCTACAATGAATTCATGTCGTAATCTCATTATATAATTGCGTTTGAGCAATTGTCACTTAATTCAATGACAATGCACTTGGTGTTCATAATAACATTCTGATGTAGTCGTTTCGCAAAAAGACTTACATTATACATAGTAATATCTGCACATTTAATTTATAAAGAGACTATAATCGTTTCAAATTGGATACAATAGTTTTTAGTGAAACAAATAAATATATATAAAAAGTTATCAAATAGTCAATTTAGTCCAAATAAGAGTAGCAATACATAAATGAGATACGAATGCTGTGATTTTTTAACTTCCCGTAGGGTAAGTTATTGTAATTGTCCAAAAATCGAAATTGAAAATTTTTACATTTCTTGACGGTTTGAAGGTTTCTGAACATTTTGGCATACTTAAAAAAAATGGATGTGTGTGTGTATGTATTTATAGATACAATATTTCGTCCACGTTTTCGGGCGCACGGATCAACCGATTTGAATGATTCAAAATCATTCGATTCCTATTGATAGGAAGATGTGCTGATTAGTTTTTGGCAAATGCAGGTCGAGGGGATTCAGAGATACAGAGCTAAATGTGCAAAAATTGACAGTTTTTGAGATAACAAAGCGTCCTTCATTTGAATGATTCAAAGAACTTTTTGCTTCTGCCTGTTTTAACAAAATAATTGCTTTTGGGGAAAAAAATTCAAAAAAAAATTTTTTTTGTATAAAGAAAATAATTCTGATTTTAATTGTAATTTTGACTTAAGTTCTAATATACTTTGAACAAATATTTTTGCAATTCAGTTCATATAATTCTTATAAATATTAACCAATATTACAGTATTTATTTATAATAATCTATTTAAAAACATTTAATATTCCTCGAACATTTCTTTACGGTATGGGAAGTTCCAGCAATTTGCCTTAAGGCACGATGCCATACACACCACTAGTTTTTTTTAAAAAATTCAGGAATATATTTTGTACAGGAAAAAAATCAGTTAATATTACTTATTGTCAAAATATTCAATTTACTGTTAAATACAAAAAGTAACTATTATAGAATAATTATATTAATTTTTTAACTTGCGTATCCATGTAAGAACTAATAATTTTTTTAATAGATTGTCCAATATTTTGTAGAAAGTTTAAGATCAAAGTTCAAAGTTCAATATCAATAAGTAAATACTGAAAATGAAAAATGAGAGAAAAGTTTGTTGCAAATTATTCAAAAAGCTAATTTTCGACTACCTCGTTTCAGTTTTTTTAGAACATTAAACAAATTCTACAAATTTGAATGTTAATTTAATAATATCGGTGTTTCTATTATAAATTTTATATTTCAACATATTTAATACTATGTCGAAAAGAGATTTTTATTTAAAAAAATTAAAAATATTTGAAAATATTACAGAAAATATATTCACTAACAGTAATTTAACTACGTGCATGTGACCCATTGATATAAGTGTTTAATATTAACAATTATTAATCAGTATTGAATATTTACAGAAACTATAAATATACATAAACTATGGCATAATAATTTACATAAACTATGGAATATGAATTAATTTTGTTAACCTCTGCCGATCAATCCAAGCTTTAATCAATTTTAAAAATTAAGCCAATTTTTGTTAACCTATAATATTTCAGAATATTCGTTAATGTCATAAACTTTACCACTTAAAAAACTTGCAAAAAAACGTGATAATACCAAAAACTACTAGGCATAACTTCCAGCTAATATTTTTTGGAATATTTTTAATTTTTTTAAATCGATTCAGAATTTTCTTTCAAAGCAAATTTGTTAACTGCTTATTATAAAGAAAAGGCCGGGGTGATCACCGCGAATTTTTATCGAGTTTCATCAGGTTTATGAATTTTTAAAATCGGTTTAGATATTTTTGGAGCAATTGCCACAAAAACTGATGAATACACACATAAATACACACTTATTTTTTAGAAACTTTTAAATCTTGGTGGAAAACGGTTCAGAAGTCTCAATGGAGTCATTGAGAAATCACAAAATTATTAAATCGGACTTATTGGAAGGAACAAATTCCTCTTTCTGAATGTCAATAAATAGTGTAAACGCTTGATATGTAATTTAATGATTTCAGGTAAAACTTCAATTGAAAATGTGAAACTTTAGTCTACTTCACATTAGTACGAGATTTTTCTTTGGCATATGATAATATCGTCTATTTATTACATCTGTTGCATTGGTTATAGAGCATTAATATTTAATCTAGATGTTCTTAATATATTTCCTGCAGTCTAGAAACTACGTTTCGTTTTATAATTATATCTTATTGCAATATCTGTCTGACTGTGGCTCGAGGGCTTTATTCAAATTAGTTCATCTTCCAATATTAATAAGGAAACAAGACAGACAGTGAAATATGCTTGCTATGAAGTTCTTGGGTTTCAAAAACAAAATATACATTGCAGGAAGACTGACTTGTGTAGACACACTGTTTATAGAAAATTAAATGGAAAATTTTAAGAATATATTTTAAAAGTGAAAAGTTTCTTTTAAATCATTCTCATATTGCCATGAAAATTTGGGAGCGTTTCATCACATAATTTTTTGAAAAGGTGCAAATATCACTTACATATACGACTAAGTCAAATTTTAAAATATTCTTCAAAGTAGTTGATAATACTCATTAACTGAAAAGTATTTTCATCCACAAAACTTTTAGTCCATTTTTAATTTAATTAATTCAACTAATGTTTAAACTTTAATTATTGTTATCTTTACTATATAAAATGAATTCTATAACAAATATGAAATTAAGATATTATGAATAAGTTATTATAAGAGTGATCATAAGTATCAGTATCATCTCATTTTGTCTTAATTATTATGTAATATATGGCAGAACAATTGTAAAGATAAATGTAAGAATTAGTATACTTTACTTCAGACTTCTTACAAGAAAATTGCGTATTCTTATAGATGGTTTTAGGTGATAATTAAAACTAATTTTCAATCCCGCGCAAATCGCCCGCGGAATTACTCGAATTAAACTTGTAGGCGGCTTTGGCTTAATACTATTACATATTTTCCAACCGCAAGGGCAAAGATTCTTAAAGGATATATAATATAAACGATATAAAAATAATAGTAATTTTTTTTTAAGAAGAAAAGGTATGTTTTGTTAGTACTTTTTAACGTAATCATGGAAGAATTGACAGAAACTTTATAAATTGCATGGCTCAATTAACTCTTTGATAAACAAATAAGCAGAATACATATATACAAACAAGTAATCAAATATTAACTTGTGTTTACCACATTATTAAATAATGTGGATTTAACACAAAAATTTAAAACTAAAAATATAAACATACAGTTCATGCATGTATTGTACATATATGAGTACTCGTTAAATTGAAATTTTATAAATTATGTTAAAAAATATTTCATTTAGTAAGCCGTTTAGTACATCGTTGTAAATGAATTCATATATGTGAATTGAATAATTCATAGATTGTAATTGTTCTGATTGGTATTAATAGAAGAAACATTGAAAAAAATATGTGTACGTTGTGATTCTTATTGATAGCTATACTTTTAAAACAACGAAATTAAAAATTTTCTTGAAATTACAAATTTTCGTAGAACAATTCTTTTCTGTGCGTATATATACCTATTATATGTAAGAAAATATGCAAAGCAGAATTTATATTAGAAACAAATGAAAACGTTTTGAGAACTACACCGAGAAGCAATACTGCATTATAGTCGTGTTATCATCCTAAAAGAAAATGGACTAGAAAAAGATGTAATTCTATCCGGATGGGATTAGTTTTGCCTAGCAAATTTGCCCTAAGACGTAATAAAGAAATTCCGTAGCAATGGGATGAAGACTATAATATATTATATTTGTAATGTAATATAAGGTTAAGTATATTTTTCACTACGCACTGACGTAATTAGTAATAAAGATTTCTTTAAAGGTCCATCGAGCAATTAAGTATTGTTTGAAATTTGGTTAGAAGTTTGTATTTTGAGTATGAATATCTTTGTAAGGAATTTTATTTATATATTGAGAAAATTTAACATGTCAATTTTATATTTTCTGCGTGTTTCAAGTCATTCTGAATCGTTTTAGAACAAACGTGGAAAAAGTATGTATGTGCATTTATATAAAACTATTTTTATTTTGAATTTTTGTCGGCGTGTGCTCAAAAGCGTCTGCAACAATTTTAAGCATTTGAAAGCTATTGAATGAACTGAATAATATCTCACGTCGATTATTTTCGCACGAATATCGGTCAAGCCGTTTCTTTGAAGAACAAAAAATTGATTTTTAAAGAAATGAAGATATTGGCGTGCATTAGATTTTGGTAAAGATCGGCATGGCAGCTTTTTCGTATCTATTCGTTGAAATTTATTTTCAACTATTTGTCAACGACATAGATATCAAAGTAAGAAGTAAATAAATAAATGCATGTTATGTTATAATAAATAGATACAATCCTGCGTAAATACGAGATTCGTGATAAATGTGCAATGTTCTTCCTATTCTGGTATAAGATATTATATTAAATGTTCAGCAAAGTTTCGCGCTTTTCAAAGATGCTGAATATCGATACGAACTGATCGAGACGAATATTTATACATATTATTAGCAAGATTCTGTAACTTGTCATATAGCAAATGTCACTTATACCTAGTTTATCCTGATTTTGTCCATTCAATGAGCAGATAGGATGACATTTAAAAAACGTGTATTGTATCTTGTGAATATGATTGGACTGATTGTTAATATAATTAATTTATAAATGAAACAATTATTGCAATTGCCGCCTCATAAATATTCTATATTTATTTTTTATGTATGAATTAAAATAATTACTAAAATTATTGCAGTTGATGCCTCATAAAATATATGCAAAAATAATATATAACGAAACAAATATATGTGCTATTTGTTTATAAGATTTATGTAATTATTCAGTTATAAATTATATATTTATGCTTGAAGATTAAAGCAGAAGATTTATGTGCATTATGATGTAACTACCATCACAGAACGCTAAATATCCGTATATACTTATACATTTTACATTGAATTTTATTTCCGAAATTCCTTCACGATTTTAATAAAATTCATACCATGTATTTGTAACAAAAAGCCAATATATTTCTAATATTCAAAAATAATAAAACATGCACTGACCTGAGGATAATCGCCGTCCTTTGTCTGATAGTCAAATACGTAAAAATATGCTTTCATACCGCCGTCTTCTTCACCATTTTGATCTTTTAAAGTTTCAGAACCGGATTTTGTGCCTGAAATAATTGATAATTGATAAATAATAGATTGAAACATATGATTTTAATTATAGGTTTTTAGATAATATAGAATTACCAGAATTAGATGAGCCTGTATGAGCCCTGGAGGAAATCATAAGGTCTGCGGTTTGCACCAAAGGTGCAACAAATTGTGCATCACTTAAAGCTGCTACTGTTGCATCTCGAGTGTTTATTGGATGCTGAACCTAATAAAAAAATATTATTATTACCAATATTATTAATAATAAAGAATTTTATAATTAATCTTTCCATGTGAAAAATATGCAAATCATCAACTACTGGTAGCAATAGTAACTTCTAGACAATGTGATGAAGGCTTTACAATGTTTGAATCTAGTAAACTATACATTTTTATTTTATTTATTTATTTCTAACACGTGTATTAACATTAAACAGAAAATTTCGTGAATTTAATAAGATATGTTTAATAAGTTTTGTTTATACTTCTATCAATTGATTGTTATTTGAGAAGTACCTGTGTGTGTGTATATATGAGAAGTATATGTGTGTTTATGAATGCAAGTGTGTGAGTGAATAAATTGAATCCAATAACTAATAGGATGTCGTATTATGATTGCTGTTAAAAATGAAAATAATCATAATAAATTATTATTATCGACTTAAAAAAATCTTAAATTAGTATTGACTGTGTTGTCAAATCATTGTCAAAACTCATTATATGAATTGAGCGTCAAAAGACCATAGTCGATGCCGAACTAAAAAATAATTCAAGAAATCCATATTTAAGACAAAATAATATTACATTGACATAGAAAATAACAAAAACAATGTACACAATAATAATTTTTTTATTTGTAATATTTTTTACTTACAGTTCGTTCCCAATCTGTGTATTCATTTGCGACGGTGTAGAAAATTTCGGAGAGATGCCTTGTGTAGGCGTTTCTGACATAGGTGCGCAAAATTCTGTCACGTCTGTTGCCTTCAAAACCCGACTGGACGTCAGAAGCCGAAAATCTCATGAGGGATTCTGAGGTTACCACGCCAAACAATAGGTCATATCTGAGAGAAAAATAGATAAATCTTAGAGAAATTGGGCCCATAAAGTAAAATAAAGAATAGATGAAATCGAGAATAGTTAAGAATATTTCCAGTTTTATATTTCCTAATATTTGATGGTATAGTTATTACTACATCAGTATTATTATTAAGTCATTTATCTACTCACTTATTTTGTCCATGTGGAACTGGTCCCAGTCTATCCTGGCCCTTATTAGACCCATCAGCGCCAAGACCAGAACCACCTGCAGATCTGAGTTGTCCTGCCCAATCAGATGCACCATTATAGTCTAAACCTGATGCACCACCGCCTTGACCAGCAAAACCAGATGGCCTTCTTAGGAGATCTCTGCATTTAGAAATAATAAAAAGATGCAGTAAACTTTTAGTAAAACATATTCACAATTTTTGCGTTCTCAAATGCGCTTACAATATATGACAATCAAATCTCTGATAAGCAGATAATGTAAATTGACTGAACGCAATTGTTAATTATTATGTATTATTCAACTGTTAAGCGTTTATGTATATTTGACTATGAATTTATAATTAATACTATAATAATACCCGTCATTTAGATATCTAAAATCAAAGAATTATTAATATAAAATAACGAGAATATTAGTGAGCTTGTCAAGTATTTATACTATTATCACTAAACCTAGAAAAGTTAAAATTGTATTACAAAATAATAGTTTATTTTACATTAATAAATTGTTAGAAAAGCAAATTGAAGAAAAAGTTCACTTAATATTAATAATACTATTACGTTTACTTATTTTATAAATTATTTACTCCTGAATGCTTCTAACATAATTTTTTCAAATATATTTAACATTATTGTTGTACGAAAAGTGTTTTCAATAGATATTAAAAAAATAGTCATTTTTAACAGTAGGTTCATTTCAAGTAGCATTTCATTCGTTACACTTATGAATTTTTATTACCTTGCAAAATCACTTCTTATTACAACACCATCAACAGATGGTCCAAAAGCACTCAAATATTTTGGTGGTTCCACTTGGGCAGCTAGTAAGGACGCCAATGGAACCTCTCGCAAACAATCGACAATAGTTTCATGTTCCCTTGACATATCAGTAGGCGGAGTGCAGTTTACTTGTCTGAAAATGGATTGAAATATTCATTTTATTATAATCCAATTAAGTTTTTATAGTTAAAGTAAAAAATACTTTTTTTAGTTTATGAGTTGATGATCACGAAATTTTTATTTTATTATAATCCAAACAAGTTTTGTTAGTTAATATAAAAAATATTTTTTTTAGTTTATCAATTGGCAATTTGGCAACAGAGTATATTGGCGTGTGTGCGTATACAACATACATAATTTAGGCAGTTAATTTTTATCAACATTGAGAATAAATAAAACTCCAGAATTTTAGAGTTAGGAAGGCCATTTAGTACGAGGAGTTGATAGCGAGATCGGACCACCATCCTAAATATACCTGACGTCATGAAACCTTATCGAATCATTTGATATTTTTCGAAAAGTTTTTATATTATATTCAATTAGTTTATATACTGCTTACGTGTATCTTTGCATTTCTTCATTTTTTTCATTATTAAAATGAAATAGAAGCCTCATAGTCCACACTGGGTTTTCAAAAATGGTGAAATAACTTTAGATCCAAAGCAGATTTTTTTACGGCCATTTAACGACAGTGGTAAATTATGTTGCACTTACATTTACTTTTTTATTCCAGTTTAAAAAACATAATTTTAAGAAAAAAACTCATATCATATCCTTCCCGTATTTCAGTTTGCACCAATTTGTGAGGTGGTCCGTTTTGGATACTAACATCTCATTTGTGGGTACATAATAATTATTCTACATAATGACATGTATTATTATATTGTATATGAGAACGATTGCGTAATATTTGTTGTTCATGTGATTGTCATATCGAAGGTATTGCTTGCTTGACCGCTAAACCACAAAGAGGTCGGTTAAGGTACCTGTGCCCGTATTTATATTTGGAATTTACCCCTCTCCAAGTACTAAGGTCTTTAATAGTGAGATATCTGATAAGCCCGACAACCTACATTGATAGTGCGAGAGTTGATGTCCCCACAAATTCAAAAACTAATTATGCATATAACTTCTTTAACCGTTTTTTCAGAAGTTTTATAAATATGCACAATTGTTACCTACTAAAATTCAAATACCGTGCTAACATTAATATAGAGTCTTTATTTATATTATTCTCCTTTTTATATAAGGTCATATTTCCTCTCGGCGAAACTAATCGAAAAACTTAATATTGATTACAAAATCGAAAAGTATGTTTTGAATATTCAAATATTGACTTATTATTTTTACTGATGTATTATACAACGACTTTTTTAGCGTATAAAGCCATTAACCATTAACTATTCTAACACAACCAAACATTTTTAATTTCCAAAACAAACCGAAACAAAAAACTATTATTTAATAAAAAGAATGCGCGTAAGGATCACACGCGATTGAAGTAAAACTTTTAATATTGTATGAGTAGGCAATTAAGATAAAAATAAAAAAAACATCATATTTGAATTTTAAAAATCATCTTTTAATAATCATATAACATCAATAATAATAAGATGTCCTGAGCATCGGCACAGCTGTCCTACTGATATTAAGAGTTTGAATATGATGTGAAGCTTTCTTCCTAATTTTGTTACCTATCTTACCGGGAAATTCAAACCATAAACGTAGAAGTTCATCATTATCGCCACGTTCTATGTACACTAATTTTCCCACACAACCATTAGCTAAGCCATCACTTACATCAATATTAGTTGTTATTATGTAAAATTTATTCAGAACTAAAATTATTTCATACGGCAAAGCCCCGGTATCAATAACCGATTTTTTTGAAACTGCTGACGAATGTATGATTGTTGATCTGTCGCATGGCAACCTACATAAATATCCGTGGCAGTAGATATTATTTTGTCTTCAACGAGATTCAGTATAAATTTATTATATTCCATGACACAATTATTCTCTAAGAAAAGTCTTATTCCATGAGGACATAATACAGCAACCTCTTCTTTTGTAAAAAAAACGTGATTCAATTAATGCAAGTTCATATAGGGTTTAGCGCTCGACTTACGCATGACATGACGGGAGTGGATACTCGCGACATCAGCGCTTACGGCGTCGTAGTGTTCAACTACACGTTGGCATTTTCGTTGCATTTGTACGGATTTACACCCGTGTCGCGCCTAAAAATTTTTACACCCATATCGCGCCTAAAGAAGTTTTACTTCAATAATGTAAGTCGTTGATATAACTTGCAATAGTTCTGATTTTGTAACAAAAATTAAAATGTTAAAAATATTCAAAATTCAAATATCTACAAGATCAAATATAAGAAATCATCATGAATTTTCAAAATATTATAAAATTGCTAAATTTTGAAAATATCAAGTAGGTTTATAAGATGATTCAATCTTAAAAATCAAAGAAAGTTAAATTTGAAAACATTTAGTTTTTTTTTTTTTAGGATTCAGGTTAATTTATTAATTGCTATACTATGGTAATATTTGATTTTTGATCAAATATTCAAATCAAATTATAGATGTAGTATGAATTTGTATATTTTATACAAATTAAGTTCCTTTATCGATTATTTAATAATGTACCATATCAGCTTATTAATTGTCGACGAAATAAAAAACTATTATTCAATAATAACGTAATAATAAGTTGTTGACATAAGTTGCAATAGCTCTGATTTTGTAAAAAAATAAAATGTTGAAAACATTCAAAATTCAAATATCTACAAGATCAAATATCAGAAATTATGATGATTTTTCAAAATATAATATTGCTAAATTTCGAAAATATGACGTAGGTTTAAAATATGATACAACTTTAAAAAACCAAAAAATTAAATTGAATTATGTATAAGTGTCCTAATGTTCTGCAAAAATATTTATTGATCTTTTTTAAAGTGTGAAAACATTTTGTAACATTTTTATAATTTACATTAATTTATTAATTGCAATACTATGGTTATATTTGGTTTTTGATCATATATGAATAATAATCAAGAATTTCCAAAACTTTATAACATTGAACTTAGCAAATATCAAGTAGGAAATATATATTTTTAAATAATATAATTTTCAAAAAAATCGAATAGAGTTAAGAGTTTAATCGTTAGAGTTTAATTGAAATATATGTAATTTATATTCTGTAAAGATATTAATTTGTAAAATTATTTTGATACGTGACAGCAAACAGTTTGTAAGAATATTAGATTTTAATAAGTAAATAATTAATTTATTAATTCCAGTACTTGTTAATATTTGATCTATTATATACTTGTTCAATTCATTACTAATCAACGCAGGTCAATATTTACCCTTTTTTATTTGTACTTACTCCAAGGGTCAATTTCCAAGAAGTTGATTCGATTTATAATTTCATAAAAAATAACATGGATTTTGTATATAAATTTAGATAATATAACATAATGTCTTATAATCCTCGTATTAATAGAAGTACAGGTAACCCGCGTACAACACGGTAGTTACGTTCCAGAAAACTAGCGTGTTAAGCGAATCTGTGTTATAAGGGACAAAAAACTAGTACAAAAAGAGGGATTACGTTCCAAGAATTTAAAAAAACATGCTACATATCATGATTTTATAATGAATATTGTTACATTTATTTATTTTTCAAGAAGTAATATACATTACTAGAATTATATGATTTTTTTTCGTCATAATTAACAAGTAAGTGCTATCCAACATGATTCATTTTTTGCAAGACATCCTCATCATTTGAGCACTTTTTATACTATCTCCAGATCCATGCATTATTTGTTGCAAACAAATTATATTTGCTATTACTTGCTTTTAGCAAAATTATATTCCTGTATCTGACACATGTAAAGTATCTTTATTAAACTTTTATTGCTTAAGAATTATTTAATATATTGTTCGGATAATCTTAGAATTTCTTTTCGATAAAACGTACGCGCTCTAATAATATATATCAAATTAGATGTCTTTTGCACTAGTTTCATCACATTTTTTGAGCTATTGTACGACGATTTTACTCATTTTAGATTAAATAAAGTTTGCTTTTGATAGGATTTACTATGATTTTCATACTATTTTACGGTTTTACTATTTGTTATTTTATTAAAACTTTCCTCAATTCTTAAACCATGTCATGCAAACTTGAAAGTACCGTGTTATGAAGGGGATGGTCTCAATTCTTAAACCGTGTTAGAGCAAATCCGTTAGACTATACCGTGTTGTGCGGGAGTTACCTGTAATTAACAATTAGATTTTTATTAATTAATTTTCATTTACCTGGCAAGTTTGAGTGCGTATTCAACCGGTCGCTGAACCAAAGCCCATGCTCCAAGGGCGGAGCCACTCATCAGGACAGCTCGGTGGAATAATCCTGGCACCACCGCAGGCGAAGCCATTAGAAAATGAATACAGGCCGCGCCGGTTCCTTTTAAATTGAATGAATGCGAAAAATGAATTCATTTTCTGGTTTCGTTTGGAAGCATGTTAATGAAGATTTTTTTCAACATATTTTTTAATGTTTTTATATGCATTAAACTCGAATGAAAAGTAATTAAATCCAACGAGAAGGGTTTCGAGAATGAAAAACGTATGTAGTTCTTGATATGGTTGTCGACTTTGATGCTTTTTGATGCATGATCATAATAAAGTTGTGATAAAAATCAGAACCAGTAATTAGATTTTTTTAAAATTATGCTTTACTTATTGTAAAATTTGTAATACCAAAAGTTATATATTACTAAAAATTTAGATAAAAATGGCATTGGCTGTTAAGCTACAAAACTTAACGATCTATTGATAATTTTGATTTTCTTGTATTATGTTGTTAGGTTTATATTCTTTGAATATTATGTCTTATTCTATCTTTCTATGTTGTTTTTTTATATATTGCTTGTGATTTCTTATTAGTATTATAAATTGTTGTTTTAACTCTATTAACACGTTAATCGTCACAATAAAATTAGAAAATTTTTCACATGGGCCATAGTAAATTTAATAGATGATTTAGTTGAAAATGTATCAAGAAAACCTGATGCATCAAAAAAAAATTTAGCCACTATTCCTGGAAAAACACTATTTTTATGTCACACATATATAACTGACATGGCCGCATAAAAAAGCTATTTTTCTAAGGCAATTTTTTTAGTCAATTATAAGACATGTATGTTTTACATGACCTATTTAAAACTTATTAGCATCAGGTTTTATTTTATTTTAATAAGTATTTTTTTTACTTTTATTGATTTTAGATATAAGATTTATCCACTACTAAAAATTTATCTAATTTTTTTTGTATCATGCATTAAAATGGTAGTGTAAAATTTATCCGAAATATGAAAAAACTGGTTGAATTAATTTGAATCGTTTATTTTTCATGCTTAATTTGATTTGGATCTCAATTAACTTGTTCTATAATGGTAAACAAACAGCATAAAAATTACATCAAAAAATAAAACTGATGATATTAGATGAAACTAATAAAGAACTCACACAGTTCTATAATTGAAACACACAAATATATGGATTTTTTCATTATGCTAACAGATCGAACACATTATCTAATAAAGATATTTAATATCTTTAGTTAAATTGTAGTAAATATTTATGTAAATATTTTTATTACTTGTGACTAGTATTTTAGTAGTGTAGTAGTAGTGTTTTACTAGGCATTAACTCTAATTGTTAGTAAAAAATAGATTAGTAGTATAAGTAGTATTTAGTAGATAAGTTTATTACTGATTTTAGTATTATTATTTATGTCATGGATAAGTATATATTTTTTAACATTAGAACAACAAACTCTAAGTAACATTTTTCAACACATTATAATGAATATGTGAACTCCTATTTTTTGTATTTTACACCGAATAGACCAATATGTGGATTAGGGTTTGTCCGGTTTTAAAAACCGGTTTTTTGACGAAATAATGGAATTCAAAACCGGTTTTTAGTAAAAAAAGTCGGTTTTTGCTGTATAAATGGAAAATGACAAATATAGCCAAATGTAAAAGATAGATGAAAGCGTTTTGATTCTTGAAAACATATCGTTTCAATAGTATTTGATATCTTATCAGTGTTCAATCTTTCCCAGAAAGGATTTTTCTATTTCAGGACATTTTGTGAGTAAACAAAGGACACGTCTAAGTTTTTTAAAATCATTTTTTATTAAACAAAAAAAAACAGTTTGATTTTAGCTTAATTGTTTTTAAAACTAAAATTGATATTAACTTAAAATTAATTTTTTTTATTCAAGAATGTATCATTTTTATTTATTCGAAAACTTTCCTTTCACTATCATAGGAATATTTTTCATTCTTATATATGAAAATGATGCATGAATAACGAATAATTATTTTCATAGTTATTTAACCAAAATAAACTATTATTTTTTATTTCTATTAATTAAAATTAAAATAATTTTGTTAACTATCTATAAAATTGAACAGTAAATAAATTCCATCAAATACTGCTTTAAATTACACTAAATTTGCGAATAAATTACAAAATATTCGAGTCAAAATTTATTTTCTATTTAAAATTCGAAAACCGGTTAAAACCAGTTTTTTTAGTAAAATTAAAATTCGAAAATCGGTTTTCTAAAATGTCGGTTTTTGTATAAACCCTAATGTGGATCACAATAGATAAATTAAAAAAATCATGTTTTTTACTGATATTGCGTCCAACCTCAATTTTTATTGTATATATGTGTACATAATTTGTATAGTATATTATTAATTAGATGTATAATTTATTTGCAAATACTAGTGAAATATAATAACTTACCATGTCCCATAAGGGTAACGGACTCCGGATCTCCCCCAAATAACGCAACATTTTGTTGTATCCAATGCAAGGCAGCAATTTGGTCCATCAGACCGTAATTGGCAACACGAGCTCGGCGTCCGGGCGAAGGATTCGCATTCAAGAAACCTGATGATCAACCATACAAAATATAAGAAACGTTGAAGATAATGGTATAATAATAATTTAGAAACAAAAACAGTTTTCCTAGATTATAATACTTAGTTGAAAACACAGAAATTTGAGAATAAACCGTTTCCAAAACAAATTATAAATTATATATTAGAGGTACCAAACGAAAACATTTTCAAATTATTTCGGAAGCAGTCTGATGATAATTAATCTTTTAAATTTATTTATATATATACATTATAAACATAATAATATTATATACACATATTTATATTTTAAATAAAAATTCATAAGAATTTTGATTTTATTGTCTTCCTACCAGATTAAATATAGTACTAGAAAAAATAATTTGTAAGGATGAGTAATTTCATGGACAGCTAATGAGTTCAATGCTTTACATACAGGTTTTAATTATAAGTCCGGTCAATTTAGACCTAATCAGGGTAAAAATTACAAAAAAATATAATGGGGTAAAATTGCGTAAAATACAATTATAAAAGAAATCTTTAAAGTGCTCATCGTTCCGTTGCGAGGTAAAAAATTTGCACAAGGTCAAAGGTAAGAAAAATACATTTTTCGCGATTTTCAGCTAAATGGTCAATATGAATTCTTGTAACCATGAAAGCTAAAATTGACTAGACTATATATGATATGACATATAAAACAATAAATATAATGATGGCGTAAAAGTAATTTTTAAAATGTGAATGATAATGAATATTAAATAAGAGTTTGATAGATTTGCTAATATTTTTTATTCTTTAACGATTTGAAGATTGATTGGTATTTTTATTGAAAGTTATACTTGTGCTATCATGCCATTCCAAGCAACCATTCCGTATAATGCTTGAAATGTATAATTACATATAAAACGAACTAATACTAATGTAAGACTAAAAAATGTGTATTTAAAATATAATATACTCTAAGTTTGATTAAAAAAAACGATACATTCAGAACCAGATTTTGATGTATTGTACCTAAATAAAATTTATAATCACATGTTTCTGAATTAAAAGCCTCAGTTTCTCGTTTATATATAATATAATATTATTTATATATTATATGCGTTTTGGAGACATTGAATGATTGAAATTAATATAATTAAATCTTTATTAAAAAATTAAATTATACTTTCACTAATTAGATATTTGATTATTAATATACACACCTAAAGAACAAAATTTTATTAATTATAATTTTTAGGAAATGTATAATTTAATTATAAACGTTTATTTCATTTTAATCTCTCAATGTTACTGAAAAATCCAATGAATAAATGATAACAGAAAAAATTTACTGAAAGTTATTTTTGAAAAGAATAGTTCAATAAAATCATAAGTAATACTTACTATCCAGAAAAACAATTAACAAATTTACATATAAATAAACTAAAATAAATACAGTTACATTCAAAATAACGAACAAGGCTTCAAAAATATATATTTTTAAAAAAAAGCAAAAAAAAAACTTTTTATTCTGAAATAAATGCAGAATTTAATAAATTACAGCATGCTACCTTTGATGTATGGAGTATATTTCAATATATTGATATTTTCTAGTATATATAGCTTCACAAGAATGATATCCGTTCAAATGAATTACTGTTTCTTTATGAAATATTACATACGAGTGCAAAATAAATGAAATGCCAAAATGTATTTGAAACTTATTGACAAAAATTTAATTTTAAAAATCCATTTATATTGAAGATTTTTAAATTAATGAATTATTCCTAATTGCATGCTTCATTCTTTATTAATTGGGAATATAGTGGTAATAGAAACACAATGAAAATAGTAATAACTCAGGTAATGAAATAAGGGTAATTAGTCATGTTTTATATACAGACTAGACATATTTCCAAATTGCTTTTGCGATCTGAGATTAAGCTTTGTTCTCTATTTATGTATTTCGTGTTTCTTTAACAATAAGTGATTTTCTACTCAACAATAAAATTATCTAATAAAACTAATGCCAAGCTATCGAGATTGTTAATTGTTAAATACATTACGAACATTAGAATATTCCAAAACAGATATAAATTCTTAAGTAACTATTTTATTCTGAATGGAATATATTTCCAGGAAATTGTAACCTAAAAATAAATGATACTAATTACCTAAAATCCCAAGTCGGTAGTTCAATGTAACCACTACTAAATCAGCGTAAGCGGCCAAGACAGATCCGTCATATGGATTACCGCTATTCCACTCGTACGATTCCCCATGGATAAAAACCAGAACTGGATATTTGTGAGCTCCAGTTGGTTCTGAAAAGAAGGAAAACCATCACATTATTTTATGGAATAACGATATCTTTCACATACGGTCTATAAAGATTAGTTAAAAATATTACAAATGATATCTTATTGGGTTCGTTAGTATTTTGTCTACTTATGCTATATTTGATATAAAACAATAGTAAAGATTTGAACCAACTAAATTATGTTGATATATAACTCATTAAAATAACTAAAAATAACAGATAATTTGGATATCGTCACAGAAATATATATGACGCAGTATTGATACTCAGGGGGCTTCCATTAGTCACGTGAGCTTTAAAGGCGCAGAGGGGTTTGATAAAAAATTATGAAATATTATATGAAAGAGTAAACGATCTAGAAAGATATCACCTGTATTTATTTTATACTTTAATTTAAAAATAAATCTAAAAAAAACTAAAATTTTACAATTTTTACAATTTTACAATTTAGGCACACGTGATGTTAAATGAGGGAGGGGGGTGAATTTTAAGTATCACCATGATGATTTAACATTTTGTAATACACATATTTATGTATAATAAGTTTTCTTCACAAAGAAATCTAGACCTCACATTACCACAACCTCCAAATTTTTTGTCTGAAACGATTCAGAATGACTTGAAACGTTGCGAAACTATAAAATACAAGTAAAATTTTTTTACAGAAACAGGATCTCTCCTTCGGTTTAAATTAAAGTTAAAAGTTACAGTTAAAGTTGAAAAAGTTGAAAATTGCAGGTTGTTCTAAGAGGTGAGGTTAAGGCGTTAAGATCAACCCTTTTATATTGGACTCCACAGAAAGGTGCCTCTAAGCCTTTTTTCACTAAAATATTAATAATATCGTATACCATATTTTAATAATACGGTTAAATATATTATTAATACGATATTCAATAATATGGCTTATTTATGTTAAATATATCAATATTAGGGTAAGCCAAGCTTGTTATTAATTGTTACATACCGAATTGTAAATTGTAACTAATAGAATCTAATATTCAACAATAGTGTAAACTAATTGGCAAATAACTAAAAATATAATTGAAAAACAGCGCAAACAAAATATCTAGACTACATTTCTAAAATATATTTCAAATGGCTTAAAATATATTTAGATATGATACCAAGTTTTCTTTATTAAATAACTTTAAATAAGTTTGCTAATATATTTTGATTCATATATACACCATATATGAAAATGGAATACTTCATGGTAGACATATTAAGTGTAAAATTTAACTAAAAAAAAGAGTGCGCGTAAGGTTCACACGCGATTGAAGTAAAACGTATTTGCTACTGTACAAGATGGCATTTAAGTAAAAATAAATACATTATATAACAATTTTGAATAATGTTTATTAGTAATATGGTAACACTCGTGATGCGCGCATCTATTAGTGTCAACAATTATACACATTTATAATATGATATTTGTAATAGTATTAAAAAGTTACATGGTTCTTACAATGTTTATTTTATAAATTTATCAAAAAAAAGCATGACGAACAGACATAAAGACGAACTTGTTGGTTGAGTTCTGGGACAACCCTGCACATATATATTGGTAAATACTTTTATATAGGTAAAAAAATATAAATTGTCATTTTAAGCAAAATTTATTTTTGTTTTCTTAGTTCAATAATACCTATTTTGAATTTAAATTATTTAATCAACTGCAAAACTTGTACTCGTGGCTGCAAAAATTTAATGTTGAGGTATGTCACGTACTTATTTTATTTGCCATGAATAAAATAATATTTAAAGTGTTGTTATAAGGATAAAAATACTTTTTATACAGTACCCATATCAAAATTCTGCTAACGATTATCATATAACATGTATTTCTTATAAGATACCTACATCATATTCTCGCATGCCTAAACCTTAAATTCTATGCTGTACGCTTTTTAACTAACTATATAGTACGCCTAATAAGCCTAATACGCCTAATACGCCTACAACCCTATATACATAATACGCCCAATATTATTTCTTATCTTACACCTATAAGGTTTCTTAAACGCTAATTTTTCCGAACCCTACCGAGAATCGAACCCGAGCCCTCTACGTGACAGTCAGCGATCTTAACCACTACACCACCGTGGCGCTGCGATTGGTCGCCTTTTTCCACGTGTCGTCGCGTCACCTTAGTATTAATTACTTAATTAAAAGTAAAGGTACCGCGGAAGAACAATGCGTCCCTTAATATATTATTTGTGGGGGACCCAATAGAGTAGTGGTCAAGGCGCTCGACTGCCACGCGGTGGTCCCGGGTTCAATTCCCGGTGTGGGCGATAGACAATAGAGTATAGGGTAGCGTCAAAAGATAATAGATGAAAGTAAAATATAGCGTGTAAACGTTAGAATGTAAGATTAGTAAATTATATATACTAGATTAATAGCAAATATTGATAAAGCGGTCATAGATTTATATATGAATGTAGGAACTGATGGTCTTAGGTATCGTACGGTATGATTAGATAGGTAATAATTAGATTTAAGTCCTCTAACGTATTGTAATAGATCTTGGGTACTTTTATATAAAAAAGAGTGCGCGTAAGGTTCATATGCAATTGAAGTAAAACTTATTTGCTACTGTACAAAGTGGCATTTAATATCAATGTTGAATAATGTTTCTTAGTAATATGGTAACACTCGTGATGCATATATGTATCAGTGTCAACCATTATACACATTTATATTTATAATGCGTATAAGTATGGTTTTATACGTCAAATATTACATGATCGGTTTGTCATTATAATTAGCATTTAGAAATAAACCTTCATTAGAGAAATTGAAGTAAATGATTAATGACTTTTATAATATTTGTTCACACAGTAGATTATGTTAAACAACGCTTAAACAAATATTGTTTTCACAATTGCTCTCATCACCATATAATATTTGTGTTTGAAGAACTTAATGTAATTAAAATTAATATACGTTCATTGACTATTTGTATTTTTTGTACTTTTATTTTAAAATGTTTATTTATCTATCTATGTCAACATAGTTATAATCAACAAAATAAACGCAAACAGTCCAACATCGTATAACATGTTTCCAGTGATTTTTTCATAGTTTCGCAAAGTATTTATCTCTTTGTACCTTATTAACCCATAGGTCAAATATTTGTCAGCTCGTGCGCCAGATCCCTCAAAACTTGGAAATAAAACGGTAAAGCAAAAGGCATCAACATAGCCTGCCGACTTCAGAGCGTCTAAGTGCATTGTACTATCGACAAAAGTTTTCTTCGTTGAAAAACTTCTCCGACATCTTGTTCCTCGAAAACCGAACACGAAATTAAAACTTCTCAGCGTTATACGCGCTTTGAGTAGTATTCCAGAAACACGTGTTCCGTACTCTGCCTTTTATTTCCAAACAATTCTGAGGATATTGTATGACGTTATTTGAAAACGATTGGAAATAATTCATAAATACCACAGAGAATCGTTATTGGTAATAGAATAAAAACTAGCCTCTTTGGATCTTGTCATAATAAAATTGAATGATGATATGTTTTGTGTATGTGAATTTTATTCTTACTGCGACTCAGATATATTCTTGCAAAAATAAAGTGAATATCTCAGTCAACAAATATAAATTACATTTTTGATTAAGTACATAAATACGTTTAATCATAAATTCATAAATTTATAGATTGTACATCATCGTGGTTCGTACTAACGTAATCAATAATAATTAAAAAAATTATAACCTCCACAATATTTAACTTTATTATTGAAATCGACACAAAATAAATTATGACAAATAATAATTAATTTATAGCCAATAACGATTAATTACACCAGCTTTATATTAACTATATATTTCACATATTTTGCAAACTTTCAGCAATGTTTTAAAAAGCTGGCACCTAATTTATGTAAATAGTTTCATCAGACAGAACTATAAATCAAATCCAATTTCCATTTAGTAAACGAACGCGTATGTTTTGTACACATTACATATAAAAGTGTATTTATATTTTGCCCAAAATATTGAGCTTATTGACACCCAATAAATAAAGATTAGTTTATCAGTAGAACGCTAACAATTTTATATGCATTGCATTGAAAATGCCAGCTAAAATAAATTGGGAAAGTGTTGGTGTATTTTGTTTCATTCGAGAGAAATAGAATTAATGGAAAATTTCAATTCCTAAAATATTTTTTGTAGCAATATCAAAGACATAGGAATAATACGAATAATTCGTTGATAAACAAGTTAACACTATATAATTTATAGTGCAAGTTTTGTGAAAAAATATAATATAAAAAATACTTCTTGAATATAATAAATTCGTATCAAGCTGTAATAATTCCTGCATATGTAATTGTATCAGGATTTTTTGTAATGTAAATAAATATATTTGTTACTTAATTGTCAATGTATATGTTTGTGATATTTAGTAATATTTCTTATACTTATTTGTTGAATTCAGTCAACAAAACCGAAATGCACTTTATTCATCCAATAAAAATTTTATTCATCCAATTAAAAGGAGTAGGTACCTAGTAGGTACTATTTATCAATATTTATTCAGTTTAGTTCTATATTTTAATAAATTAATTTGTATTATGGGCAGTTATATGAATAAAAAATATTTCAATTTATCACATGTAGGTATATAATCTACTGTAATATCAATTACTGTGATAGAAATGAATATTAACAACATTGGTTCCACATATAGGTACTTAAAAAAACACATCAAACACTTCGGCTTAATTGCTTTTTGATTATAATACCCCTCTTTTGTCTTCCTAAATATGTTCAAAGTTTATATTGAAATACGCATGTTTATATAATATTATGTCTCCATATCCTTTGGCTTTGCACATTTATGCTATCGATAAATATTATGTCTACATAATATAACGCTTCATGTTTATAGAATTTATATCGGAATATATAAAGAACGAACACTAACTTTTAGGTGCAATATATACTCAGCAAGCGACATCAATAGAAAGTTTATTCTCAACTTTATAGACAACACTCAAGACTAGTGAAATTTCTCTACTATTCTGGATAAAGTTATTATCCATGTATGTAGTGATTTTATTATTATATTTAATCTCTTTACTTGACAATTGAAATAATTTGACAACTAAACACTTGAAAACAATTTGGATCTTGTGATGAAAAAGATGGTAAAAACTACAACATCATTCAAACCATATAATCACTCAGCTTCTTGAGACAACTTCAAGAAGACTGAAAAAGAAGCTGCCCAAAGATAATATGGAGGAACCTTAGAACTACCACAACCTTATATGAACAGAATAGTAGAATCACTTATTGAAGTAATTCTCTAAATATGATTGTAATATTGATCCGATAAATTTATATGTGTGTTTGAAAGTGTGTGTGTATGTGTGAGAGTAAATGACATAAGCCAAATAGCTCATAGAATAGTCATGTATTCTGATTGTTATTGAAAATAAAAATTAAAAAAAAAAAAAAAAAAATAGATGGTAATATGTGTGTTTGATTATAGACAAAGTACAGACAGAATAATATACTTTGTTTTTAAATGATATTTATTTATTTAATGATATTATAACCATCCAATTGTTTTTACTCATCTTTGGTTGATCGACTACCAGAAAGATAGTTATTTTAATTAAGTAAGGTCTATATAACATATTTATTAAAAAAACATGCAACCAATTGCAAAAACCATTTGGTCCAAATGGTATTGACAAGATGACATATAGGGTAAAAACGAACTGTGGTGCTAATTTTTATGAAAAACTAGTCTCAATTGTTTTAACTGATCTTGGGTTGACCGACTACCAGTAAGATTTTTTAATTAAGAAAGGTCAATATAACTTATTTATTAAGGAAACATGCAACCAATTGCAAAAACCATTTGGTCCAAATGGAATTGACAAAATGACATATAGGGTAAAGACGAACTGTAAAGCTAATTCTTAAGAAAACCGTTCACAAATAAATAATTTCGTTCTAGAACATAAAGCTTGGGCCCAGAAGGGTGCAAGTCATATATCATAACCAATTTTCACGGGGTTCAAATGGAAAGAGGGTTTTTTGCAACAAATGCAAGTCTCATAATTTGTACCAATAAATTTTTTGGTCTGCTTTTTGGCAATTATTGCTAATTATTTTGTTGCCCTTTAATGCCTGCGAGAGAGTCCTATATCATTTTGCCCATAGGTTAAGTATGTCGTTTTGTCAATTGAACAAAAGTGAATAATTGTTCTAGATTCTACTGAACACACAACTGTGTCATTTTGACCATATATATTTTTGTCAACTCAAAAAATTACTAATGCTCCATGGTTCATAAGCAATAAAACCTTACACAACGATCTTCACATTGAATTTATAAATAGAGTTATGAGATTAAACAGTGTCAAACATTTTCAAAAACTAGAACTCTATTCAAATTCTATTGAATTATAATATTATTAATTATTTCCAATAATTGATATTAAACAACAAAATACAACTGCGTTAGTTTTATTCTTCTTGATATATTTTAGTAAGGATGCAACACAAGTGTCATCGAAGCTTTTTTAATCCTAGAATGGTATTGTGCTTAACAAGTGATTTTTTATCCGTCTTTTGTAATTGTATACTTTGTGATACCATTAAAGGTTATTTTAGAAAATATTAAAACCCTGATTTATTACCAAATAGTCTTTTTATTATATCAAAATTTCCATAACAAAAGTAGACACCGTTCTAGGGTTAATTGATACGATATTTATATCAACTGAAAATAAACATCCTTATATATAGACCTTGAAGACCGAGTCACTACTACAAATACTTTTGCCTATAATGTGTAATCCAAAAATTTTAAAAAATATTTATATATTCCCCTATTACAACAGTTGCTGCAACACGTGTATATACTTGGCACCGCGATGGTGGAAATTGGCAAAACTGATATGACCTGATTTTTTGACGAGTTTTTTGCTGTCGATTGGTGCAAACTAAAATTTTTTTGCTCTTTCCGTTCTTGAGATAAATGGGTGGGGCCAAATTCGGTGCTAACTATATA
Source organism: Ctenocephalides felis (assembly GCF_003426905.1). Taxonomy (NCBI): domain Eukaryota; kingdom Metazoa; phylum Arthropoda; class Insecta; order Siphonaptera; family Pulicidae; genus Ctenocephalides; species Ctenocephalides felis. The sequence goes on from NW_020537646.1 coordinate 31,535,123, forward strand.
TATAGTCAGCACCGACCCCTTTAAAAATGCAAAAAAATTAAAATTTCTTTTTACTATCGTTATCAGTGATTTTTTTGCTGTCGAATGATGCAATTCATTTTTGGAAAAGTTTTGCCCATCATAGATTTTCACGCATAGGAAAATTCCCAAATTTGCCAATTTAAAAAAATTGATAATTTTGAAAATGCTCAATTTTTTTGCTCGCTTACTTTAATATAAAACAAAAAAAAATGTTTCAAAAAATTTATTTTTTCACCCCTTTTCAGAGGGGTTGCCAATTTTTTGGGGTGTCCACAGGTCACTTTTTCAATAATTTAAAAATTGTTTCGGAATCTGTGATTTTTTCGCTCTGCGATACAAAAAAGAAAAATTAGAAAAAATAAGTTTTAATTTTGATTTTTTTCGTAGTATGAAAACGAATTGCAATCTGCTTTAAATATGCTTAATTTTTTTCCAACAAAATCATCAACAATACCTTTACAAAAATATGTGCTCGACAGGAATTAATAGTTTCATACAATTTTTATATAAATTTGTTAAAATGTAACAGGAATCGCGGTGCATATATATAGCCGTCTCACTCGCTCAATGGCGTATAGCTTTCCCACTCGCTCATCATCGAGAAACCCAGTGCGTAGAGACTCTCTACGCCGTAGAGTCTTTTGGCGGCGGGTAGCCAAAAACGCATCATTTATTTACTGAAATTACTGAAATATTGTTGACTAATTGATTCATTAAGTCTGTTTTGGGGGTAAGTAAATAAATTGAAAAGCATCGTATACTACGTAGTACTTGTGGACGCAAACTATTCGTTTTAGTGCTACGAAAAAAATCAAAATTAAAATTTATTTTTTTGAACTTTTCTTTTTTGTATCGCAGAGCAAAAAAATCACAGATTCCAAAACAATTTTTAAAATTTTGAAAAAGTGACCTGTGGACACCCAAAAAAATTGGCAACCTCTCTGAAGAGGGATGAAAAAATGAATTTTTTGAAAAAAATTTTTTTGTTTTATATTTAAATAAGCGAGCAAAAAAATTGGGCTTTTTCAAATTTGACAATTTTTTTAAATTGGCAAAAATGGGAATTTTCCTATGCGTGAAAATCTATGATGGGTAAAACTTTTCCAAAAATTAATTGCACCATTCGACAGCAAAAAAATCACTGATAACGATAGTAAAAAGAAATTTTAATTTTTTTGCATTTTTAAAGGGGTCGGTGCTGACTATATATATAGTTAGCACCGAATTTGGCCCCACCCATTTATCTCAAGAACGGAAAGAGCAAAAAAATTTTAGTTTGCACCAATCGACAGCAAAAAAATCGTGAAAAAATCAGGTCATATCAGTTTTGCCAATTTCCACCATCGCGGTGCCAAGTATACGAGGTGTGTTCAAAAAGTACCCGGAATTACTAATAATTAAATTTCGCGGGTCTGGAGTGTCTGTCAAAATTTTTTTTTATTGTGTTGGTATACATGTCGCTAAAGTATGATGAAATTTTCAGCTATATTCACTGTTTACTTTGTCTGTGGTAGTCGCTAAGGTTCGACGTGTTTTTCTGAGCTCGGCGATTTTACAATGGAAGAATTGAAAAGTCAAAGAATTTGTATTAAATTTTGCGTAAAAAATGAAATAAAGTGTTGCAAAGTGCAAAAATTCACCAGATATGGCTCCGTGTGACTTTTTCCTATTCCCAAAGTTGAAGAGACCCATGAAAGGACGGCGGTTTTCCTCGATTGAAGAAAATCGCTGAGAGTGCTCAAGGACATATCAAAAAGTGAATATCAAGGGTGCTTCGAAAATTGTAAAAAACGCTGGCATAAGTGTATTATATCTGGGGGGGACTACTTTGAAGGGGACCACATTAATGTAGACGAATAAATAAATATTTTTTTGAAAAACGAAAATTCCGGGTACTTTTTGAACAGACCTCGTATACACGTTGCTGCAACATTTGTAGACCATAATGACTTTGTAGATGAATGTGGCCCTACATTTTTTTATTCGCAAATTTATTATTAGCAAATTTAGAAAATTTACAATTGTAAGCCGAAAAAGGACATTGTATACTATATTGACATGTTGGAAAGTTGTTTTCCCATTCGTTATAATATTAACAATATTTTAATGAAAATAATAAAATAATGTGACCATACATGAAAAAGTAATTCACGTAACAAATTTCACAATACCGCATAATTTTCTTTGATCTCTAAATTTATTTCAGTTTTATTCACCGAAATTATTTCATCGAGTAAAATACACCTACTGAACATGGTATAAATGCAAAAACCGACGCCTATCAATCTGCCGCGCTTTAAAAGCTCATACGTCATTTGTGACACGTAATAAATGTCAAAATTAACTTTGACGGATAACCGCATGTGTTATACCTGTACCGTGTTTATGATTAAATATGGGTTATCATGCAAAGTAGAAACGTTTGTTGATCTATAAAATTCACACAAAAGTTTTAACAATAAACCATGGTAATACTTCGATTAAAACATTTTACTAAACTAATAGTAATCGATATTAATTATTTTTGTATGAATGTAAGGAAAAAAATTATAAAAATACAACTTATATATACAGGGTGTAGCAAAACTTAACGTCAAGTCAAAACGGGGTGATGGTATAGACTTTAACTATTCTAAAAAAAACTGAAAAAATATCACGTTGTTGGAAAATTATGAGCTTTCAAATGCAACTTTAAGCTCTCGTGAAATTATAACATTTTTTTCATCATTTCATTTAATTTCAATTTGTTGATTTGAGCTCTGAAACCGTAACCGTAAATATCATTTTTAGGACCACAGTGAAAGATTTGAGTTTCATTAATAGCTTATAATCTCCAAACAACATGAAATATTTAAATAAAAAATTCAGGATAGTTAAAGCTAATTCCATCATCTCGTTTTGGCTTGATGGTACGTTCTGGGACACCCTGTATAGAAGATTACATTTGATTTGCAGTGATTACAGTGATTACATTCACTAGGATAACGTTAATTTTTATTATGTCAATTTTGAATATATCAATACTTCCGATCAAATAATGAGAATTAATACCATAAAAAATGATGCTGAGAAATAATTAAGTCAAAAAATTTCAATGAATACATTTTACCATTCATAACAATTTTATACCTCGTATATTTATAAATAAAAAGAACATTGAAAACATAATTTTATCATTAAGAGAATTATGTTGCTATACTATCAAAAAAGTGATCCAATATGAATATGTTATTCCAATTACTATTCGTGGCTAGTGACATCAAATATTGATTGACAAACAATGGTTATAACTAGGTATGCTAATATAAAGCAGTTTTCAAACTTCGTATATTTTTAAATCGAAACAAAAGGAAAATATATGTATACGAAATTTTTATTCAAAAAGTGATTATATAAAACTTTGTTGTTAATTTCATTACGAACGTAGAGATTTTTGTGATTTTACTGACAAGTAGAAATAAGTTGCATTAACATACATATTTGTTTCGTTTTTTTAGAATTGCCGAAATTCAGACAATTTATGAAAAATAGTGATATTTTATCAATTTTATCATAAATTGTATTGTACCAATTGAATCATCAATTAAAAATGTATGATAAACATTTAAATCAACGGCATTTTAAAACAGGCATTACAACGGCATTTCAGAGTGAAATGTTTAAGTTGTACTTGAATACTCTATGTACTACTAAAAAAATTTCCATGCATTTGTTTGCAGCAGAAAAATTAAATAAATTGTCATTCTACTTCTGTTGATAATTATTTTGACGAAGTATTAGATCGAGGTTATACACAGTAAACGGTAACGAATACACTCATAAATTTTTTTTTGCATTGGTTGAATATAGTAGCTATTATTTCGTAAAATCCCTTTACAATTAAAATTAAGACATTGGATCTGTTTGCCCTCAGGCTGTCCCATTTTACACCGCCCATAGTATAAAAAGCACTAGCTGAAATAACTTAATAGCTGAGAGTTTAACTAAACAAAATCAGGTAGTTTCTTGTTTAATAATATATTTTCTCAGAGTAAAATTGAAATTTCTCGCCCTACCATACCTAACTATATTTTTTGCTTATTTTAATCTATTTATTGAACGACGTCAAACTTTAGTTTCAAAAACACATATTTAATTTTTTTTAACAAACCGAATTTAATGAAAAACAATGAAGTCATTTATTCTATTAGAATTTTAGTGAGAAATAAAAATGAATCAACACAAAAATAAT
>NW_020537646.1:31540374-31580647 GCF_003426905.1 Ctenocephalides felis
GCCCATTTGTTTTGATAATTTTTTTATTTGATACAGCCATACCCCTAAATATTATTTTCACTTGAAAGCACATTGCCATCTATATTTTTAAGTAAAAACCAACGTCACTATTGAATGCATCAGACTGTTAAATGCGAGTTGGATCAACATCATTCCTTAAAATATAATAGTATAAACCCCTTGCTATTAATTACGGGTTGACATCTAAGAAATTGCAGATTTTTTATAGAAAATCAAAGACATTTTTTCATAGAACTAAATAACTTTATTTTGTAATACATATAACGAAAAATTAATCATCTATATTTTGTTATCTTTCAAGAAAAATCATTATCCAACTTTCATGAAACTTTGGGTTTTTATTAGTATAAAACTGAATCTAATGCATTTTGACATCATGATGATCTTTGAATTGTTTACATTACAAAAAGTTTTGCAAAGATTGAATCAAAAATGAATCAGTAGATGCAAGTTCAGGACTATATAAGAAATGTGGAAAAACATCCGAAGTTCCAATAATTGTTTCCACGTAACCAATGTTTTGTGATATCATAAACAGAATGAGAAACGGCGTCAATTTATCAATTCAAATGTTTAATATTACTATCAGAATTAATCATGAGGGTAGAAATAAAAGTAGACACTGATTTGCAATTAATTTCAACTGCGCGACCAGACAATTTTGTGTCTTTAGTGAAACTTTAAAAGAACGAAATTAGACAAACCAATTTAGGCTCTGTCGTTCATTTTAGGCTTTGTCACCTATTAATAGCTCATAACTTTTGAAAAAATAAAAAAGCAAAATTTGACCAAGATTTCAAAACGACAAATACGCAATCGTTTATAAAACTCTTTTTTACTGGTAGACATCCAAATAGCCTACTAGCCAGTAACAAAAGTATTTTACATTTGGACTATGTCAGCAAATTGAAAATTCAATTGAAACCATCTAAGCTGAAAACCGTACTTACATATGTAATCAACTAATCTAACCATCTGATAGTTCTATAACAAAAGTATCTATAACTTCATTTAATTAACTTTTACTTTATATAAAATTGCTTTCAACTGATTAGCAAAGTAGAATTGTTAATTGAAAAGTGAGACCAAACTTATATAAGCCGATTACATTCTAGCTTTGATCTACACATCTGACAAATCCACAAGTCTTCTTAATGAAGCAGTTTGTAAGACAAGTCTCTGAAAATACCCCATTCTTGTAGAGAATAAGTACCAAAAATCAGTTCTATTTTACAATCAATCACAAACTATAGTCTGTTGAAGGATAACTAAAGGATATACAATAGAGAGAGAGTTCGCTTAGTACGAGAATGGAGATTTTCTAGTTGGCTTGTCTTATCTCAGACGGCGGATCAATTGTGCATACAGCGACGCCTTGCGCATTTATGCTTTCTTCAATGCACATTACGCCGTGGCGACGTCGTAAAATTCATATTGCGGAAAGCCGCGAAATGATGGTAAAAACGTACGTTGACATATGAACTGTACGTTGAAATTAGTTGTAGTAAATCAGTCCAGACGTGTCAAAAAATTGCACTAAACTATGCTTGGATTATTAGCAAATGTAATTGAATCAACTCTGTGACATAAAATCCTTCTTTACTTCTTTTCCTTCATTTTTTTTACTTTCCGAAGGAAAGTTTACGTTTTAATAAAAAAAAACGATTCGCTAACTTAATGTTTTCTCGACTCGACTTTTCAAGCCATTCTGAATCGTATGAGACCAAATTTGGAAGAAGTATGTGTGCGTGTATCTCTGTGTATATGTGTGTGCGTGTATGTGCACCTTTCTCAAAAACGACTGGACCGAAAAGTTCATGTAACATGCCTCAGGCAAAATATCAAAATCAACTAGTTATGATTCTATTATTTATTACTACACTTCACAACAAAAATCAAAACTATCAAATCCAGACTTTATTTGCATATCGGACATAATTCAAAATTAGCACGATAACAAAATTTTGATTTATAAACAATAATAAGTCTATCTGGTCATATGAAGTAAAGCATTGGGGCTGCTTCAGAAAATCTGATATAGCATTGGAACAATGTACCTAATCAAAACTACTTAGAATGTTGTCAGGTGCACCCTGGTGCGTGAATAGAACTCTACTAGTGCTATATATTAAGGACTTGATGAAAACAAAATCGACTGATCATCATAAAAAATTAGAAAATCACCCTCAATCACTCGTTGCTCCGCTGCTCCATACATCAGAATCAATATGACAAATAAAAATATGATCAACAATTTGACAGGTGTAACTACTATATAAAATTAAATTGAAAAAAAACGATTGTTCCGATTATTATTTTAAAAAAACATTACTATAACCACTCTATCCACGGGCTCATCAAGACACTATCGTTGAACTTATTATTATTATTTTTGTAATAATTTTATCATTTCATATTTTTTTGGTTTTGTATATTTTTTATTCCGTTTATTCACTCCTACATTTTGTATTGTATGTTGTGCACCTATGTAATTATTACTATTCATTATTACTAACGGTTTATACACGAACTACGCAATATATTTGATTATTCATCCTTAACATTGTATGTTGTCACATCATAAACAAGGATACAATGCAAAGTATGCAAAATGTCTAACATACATTACATTGCATTACTCATATATCTGCAAATCGCACAAGTAAAATCGTTGTCATTGAATTGTCGGGAATGCCTTTTACACTGAGGGTTGTATAACCCTTTGGTGATAATGCCTATTGTCCTTACAATATCTTAAAATGCATTAAGCTGTATGAAGCCTTCCAATAATGAGAATGTGTAAATTTTGTCTTGGTGATACCTTCTTGAATATTGTAAAAGATCTAAGAAATAAATAATAATTAATATCAAAAATCTTTGTTTGAAAATATATTATGTTCTATACCATCAAGCAAAATTGATTGGATATAAGAACAATACTGATCGGCGCTGCAACATATTATATGGTGGCAGCAGATCCAACAAATAAGACTTTTCTATAGTTTTGATTGACAAAAATTACTTATTATAATACGGAATAATAACCATTACAAGCTATTCGATGTTCGTTCGTAGGCAACATGAATTTTAATTTAAAAAAAAAAAACAATTAAAGAATACTAGTCCATTATCGAACAAACATCAATCAATATAATTTCTATAATATAGAGAGTCAAATTCATTCAATTTGTAGCAAGTGTTTCTGTAAATACAAGATTTTTCACATTTCATTATAGCACGGAATATTTAAAATTAAATTTAGTACAAGAAAGTATGTTCCATTAATATTCCATGTTCTTATTTCTTAATTGCATCTATTTTCGCACACAAAGTCTGGCTATTTTCTTCTGTTTATATTTCTACTTATAGAGGTTGTGTTTGTCATCTACGTCGTTGGCTGCATGCATCTTTGTTTCGCTATATAAAAGAAAATAGAATAACAAAAGAGTATCTTGAGGCAAATTTCGAACATTTACCGTTGTTTTATCAGCCAGAGACATTTTAGCTCGTGGCTTTTGTCACTACAAAGGTCATTGACTATCTACCTTCGGATATTTTATTTCAGAGATGTTATAATGTGTTGATAAATAAAAAATTGTACTTAAAAATTTAATGATTTAGATACATACACGTATGTACAGATGTGCTAAATGACATTATTTTCAACTTTAACTTTAAATCGATACTTTATCTACAATTTTTGTGACGATTTGACTCAACTAAGTACGTCGGCTTTTTGTATATGGCAACTCAAACTTTTTGTGTCATGAATTTTATTATGAAAATATCAATAAATGTGATGAATTTTCTAATAAATATTTTTGTTCATATAAAATTGGTGAACCCTGCAATTACTAGGCATGATGACATTGACTTTCGAACAAACGAAGCTAAGCTTTGAGCAAAGCAATTTTAGAAGAATTTAAAATAAAAAACCCAGAGCATGAATTTGAAATTTGTTAAGTGATTAATTTCTGGTATATAGTATTCCATTATTGTTTTAATAACAGATGTAAAAAACTACTTGAAAGATAAAAGGAGTCTTATTGTTAGATAAAGATCTCAAATTTCTGAACCCTTTCAAATTTATATTATTTAATTTAGATTATAGATGACAACCACAACCTTTATAAGGAAAATAGTAAACAGAAGCAAATATTCAGACTTTGTACACGAAAATAGATTATTATAGCAATTAAGAAACAAAAGCATGGAATAATAATCAAACATACTTTTGCGTATTAAATTTAATTTTAAATATTCCGTGCTATGGTTTGGACGAGACGTGTGAAGTGTAAAGAAACAGTTTTGTTTTATATGTTGATTTAATAACAATATAACATCTTTACTTGTGTTAATAATTTTGAATGTTCTTCATAAACACTATTACATTTTATTTCTCCTTTCCAAGAAGTGTTATTGATTTTATATACAAAGGCACGTGGAAAAAATAAAAAGTTTGACAATTCTTAAAAAAATGAGTAAAGTTCAAATGTTCATTATGAGTCGATTAGGATATATATATATATATATATATATATATATATATATACATTTGTGTTTGTGCTTGCATGCATATATAGTACGTTTGAAAATTTATTCAGAGAGTACAATTTTATTGTAGTTACAGTAGCGGAAATGACGATGTTTTTATTATGATCCATACGCATTTTTGGCCACCTTATATTTTCTCTAAAAAGGGAAAATATATTCTTTATTGAGGTTCTAGGGCGACCCAATATCTTTGCATATCAAACATAAAGCATAAAACTTCTGAAATACAACGTGTCTCATATTCAGACGTTCGATATTTGCACACATACTTAAATAATCATGCATACATATGAGATACGATATATTTGATATATTACATACATTAACATATATACGAACACTTTGATATTTTTTCTGTTGCACTTTGCTATAACTCAGGGAATATATGAGTTGGACATGATCTTTATGATATAAATGGAATATCGTTTAAATATAGGTACGCAATGCATATAGATTGTACTGAAATTTTCGTTTTATTTCTTGATATATTGGTGTCCTATCTGCTGCTTCTGATATACGATATGGAATGCTTCTTCATAATAACTCATTCAGAATATATTTTTATGCAATTTAAATTGTGAGGAGGCATAAGATTTTATTGCTAATATGGTATAATATTCTATAATTATGTATATACAAATTATATATATATATTATATATATATATATATATATATATATATATTATATATATTTTCCTCAAATATAGAATTCCATACGAGCCTATTATATATAAAATGTAACATGGAAGATAATATATAATTGTTTACTAGCACCTTTTTCGTATCTATCTACACTTATTCTCTATGTAATTAAATAATTAATATGTACTCATTTTAGAACAATAATATTAAATATTATTGTTATTGCGGCAAACAAAAATATGACCAGTAATTTTTTTTATTAAAATACCGGTATTAATACCAGGATCCCGGTATTACAAATTTCAAATATCGAATATCGGTATTCAGATTTTAGTACTGTATCGAAAGCCTTGTATCACAATACATGTGCTATTAAAATGAACCATATTTCTACTACCTCATATTCATTTTTGAAAAGATTTCTGATAAATTTCCTCGGACCTTTGCTTGATCAAAATAAAACTATATTTTTGAGATTTATGAATATTTTTCAACAAAATTTTTATGTGAAAATAGGAAAACTATTTATATGATAACTAATAAAATAGTCATTTTCAGAATGAATATCGAGTCTCAAATATGCTATGCATTAGTAGTTTGTATCTTTCAATTATCAAATAAGTAATCCTTTATACGTAAATTAAAAGAAGCTGGTGGATTGTTGTAACATTTTTTTTTAAAATTAACTCTTTACTCGCGAAATGCAAGAATAATACGAATTTTGTTGTCGGAAAAGGTTATTACAGTTTGAGATCCATTTATTACATTCCTACAGGATAAAGATGAATAGTTTCTGTAATTGTTCCTCTACCGAATCAAGTAAAAATACTTTGAAAACTGTTGTTCATTATGTCACAATTAATCAATTTCTACAAAAAATACGGTGTTATAACTTACACCCTGTATGGGGATATTTGTAAAATTTACCGAAAAAAATAGTAAAGAGTCATTTTTGAGAAAATTTAATTGTTTCTAAGTTCATATTTTCACACAACAACGCAAACTATAATTATTACAAATATAATACATAATGTCTCCTATAATATACATTCTTATCAACAATCAACATAAACTACATAGAAAGTATAGTATTATTGGACCAAATAAAGGAAATTTTACCTTATGTGTAGGGATCATTTTAATACTAACAACCATTCTCTTGGCAATATATATATACATATATATATATATATATATATATATATATATATAATATTGTATCATACTCTACATATTGTTATACTTATAAAATATATCAAACATCAAAAAAAAGATATAGTGTCACATGTGACATAATTAACACAATAATATATTAAAACTATATATTACATTCAATTTCTTCACTTGAATCTATATAATTTCAAGTGGTAAAAACTAGCACAAAGGTTTTGTTTCAACTAAATCCATGTGTATTTTTACATTAATCAAGATAACTATACAATTTAGCAATCACAAATATTGTTACACATTTTTAGAGACATCAATCAGAAATGTAATAATATATATAAATTTTAATATTAGTCGATGTTAATAATGTAAACCGAAATTTTATGACGGTTTAATTTTATATTGACTGTCAAAAATGACGGACTTGCACAGTTCAGTTTATTGCGTAAGAGACAGTAGCTGTGACACTGTTATGCGTTAGGCTCTACATGTCCAATCGAGTCAAAAAAAATATTTTAATATGGTTTAATATCCTATTGAAAAGCGCCTATAAATAGTTGACCCTGTTGCAGATAGCCCCTCTTTATCTCCTTATTTTAAAAATAGGTATTATATTTCAACTAAAATTTATAAATGTATGTAACGCATTTGTCTGTAAGTGTTTACTAACTCAATTATTATAATCAATCTTAATTTACACCACAGAACTGCTCGCGCACTTTTTCATTCGCGCGCATTGACGACATATAATACTCGCCATAATTCAATTTTTCGCAAGCCAAAACCTCGCAGACCGTAATTATGTTTCATTAACAACAATTTTCATAATTCATTTTTCATTCCTCATTTTTATCCGCCTCGGGCGGGAGTTTTGTGCAATTTTTCCCAAAGATTATAATTTCGAGTCGACGCGGACGGTTTGCTTTAACAATCAGATCGCCCTAAACATAATGAGCCGTGTCATGCTACTCTTAAATCCTGAAAATGAGCGTTTGGTTTCCTTGGGAACATGAGAAGCCGATTTAAACTGAACCAGGGAGAAGAGGAAAATACAGAGATAATATTGCACAGAAAAGTACCATACTTTAGTATAAAAGATATATGTAAAGATACCCTATACCAAACCCTTTAGTTCAAACTATATAAACCCTGCAGTATTTTGCATTGAATAATTATGAAACCGTTATACTATTTAAATCTTAAAGTACATACTACAAATACTACAAATAATTTTTTTTATATATAAGGTTAACTCAGCTTAAAGGACCCCGGGTAAAAAGGTCCACCATCATCATCTCGAAAACAAAGTATAGATTTTTTATGATACTATTTCAAAGAAGATGGCAAAAATGTGCACTTCACTCACCCAGGAGATAAACGGATATGTACCGATTTTTTTTTGTTAATAGTTTTTTTCTTGGTTTTGAGTTCTTGTATTCAGTTAATGATACCTGAATATGATTTTTAAGTGCACGCTATTTAACTTTTTTCTAAGGTGTTTTGTCATTTTTTAGAATATATGTGTCTAATGTGAATACAAATATGTGAAGCTATATATGATAACATATTGTGAAATATATTTAAGTAATATAGAAGAGAAATGTCGATGTATTTTAATGTGAGATCAGACTTCTATTGTCTACTAAAGTCAATAAATAGTAAAATAGTCCGTTCTCTCAAATCAAATAGTCCGTTCTCTCAAAAACTTCATTGCTATTTTCTGCACTCTTTGGTTTGTATCTCCATAACAGCTAAACCTGCCTTTGTCAAAAACTAATCAGCATATCTCCCTATCAATAGGAATCTAATGTTTTTTGAACCATTCAAATCGGTTGATCAGTGCGCCCAAAAACGTAAACAAAAAATTGCGACACAAAACACACACACACATCCATTTTTTCTGGTGTATGCCAAAATGTTCAGATATCCCTGAAACGTAAAGATGTGCAAAAATTTTTATTTCCTATTTTTGGCCCATTACTATAATTTACCATATGGGAAGTTAAAAATGTGAACTTAAATTCAAATAATAGGAAAGTATGTAAGAAATTACATATGCCAGATTAATACAATATTGTAATTTAACCAGTTTTTAAAGTATAATTATGTTTAAAGTGTTACCCTTACAACCTGTTTGTTACCAAGAGCACTTGACAAAAACTCGATAAAATAATAAAAAAAATCACACCGTTGAGTGACTAATAATATCAAGCGCTCGTCGTGTAACAATATATACAAGAAATGATAAAAAAGAATATGCAATATGAAGAGGAGATAAAAAAATCATAAACCCGCCGAATAAAAAAAGTATGAAGATATGAAGTTAAATATAATATAATGCAGGTTACATGGCGTTATTAGCGCAGTAATGTTCTCCTCTCTGGAACATGATGAACGTGAAATGCCATCGTCAGCAGGGCAAAATATTACAACAAGAGTTTTTATAGCAGTGACGTCAAATTAAATTCAGCTCAATAATTTAGCACTTGGTAACAATAATGAATAACAAAAAGTTTAACAATGTATTGCTATATTTTCAACTCAAAATTAACTTTATAATTATAATTTACAACAATTGGTGCATGAAATTGTGCCTTAAGGCAAATTTACTGAAACTTTCCGTAACGTACTTTAAGATTCCTAGTAACTTAAGGTCCATAAATTTTTGAAAATTTGGAAAAATGTAATGTAATTTAATAAGAGTTTCAAAAACGAAGCACGCAAAAGCGCCTCCTCACAAGGTGATCATTAAACATCATAAATCTTGGTACGTAACCCATAAAAATGTAAACAAAATTTGCACTTATGATTAAAATCTCTATAAAATATATGATAATTTAATATGCGTATGTCTACTAATTGTTGACCATCAAATAGCATTTTTTCGAACATGTTTATTGTACCTCCGGAACTGTGATATCTGCTTTCTCAAAAATTTTACAATTCTTCATTCCGTCACATATACACTTGTTTCACGTGTGCCCCATATTTAGTGCACTACGGGATGGTATAGGTGAGATATTAGGCCAAAGAATTATCCCAGATACTGTTGAAGTGATTTTGACAACTGAGGCTGTGTGGAACGCCCTAGATAGATTTTCTGCAATGTAGCAATAATTAAAAAAAAATTATAATTCCGACATTATAGCATTCTAGATCCTTTCCCCATGAAATAATGTCTAACGGCGGTTTCCGTGGAGACCAGAGACAAGAGATAACCGGAGGACATACTCAGACAAAAGACCCAGTCTTTTAAGGTGAGACAAAATGTTTATAAGCTCCTGGAAAATTTTTATTTTCAATTTTTTTCGTGAAGACTATAACTTACCCTAATATAAGTGAAAAATATATGACGCCTTTTTGATAATTTCACAAAGAGAAACAGAAATAGTAATATTAGGTTGTCAAATATCTCCCTTCCGCTTTTTTGCTCTTTATTCTATATAATTCAAAAGGGCGGAAGGGAGATATTTGACAACCTTATATATTGTATGTACTATTACACGTTAATATGTGTAATTATGTAGTTTCACATAATTACGTGTTATTTGTATTTAGCTGTAGGATTTGTTAATTAAAGTTTTTGTATTATAGTTTTAAATACAACTTTATTGAAGGGTGAACAGTTATAAACTTACAATTAGATCAAACCGAGCATTATGTATATTTTTATAAAATTTTCTTTTATGTGTTGTGATATAATTAATTTGATTTCGACAGTATAATTACTCAAATCAAATTGAAGCTTTGTGCCGCCCCACTCTATACTTTTTAAAATGTTTAATCTATATCCATCTATAGTTGAAACCATCAACCTTTTGGCATTAGGAGGTTGAAACGACAATGGCCCTTAGACTTGTCTTAGATTAGGTCTAATATAATATCATATTAATTGTAAAACTGAGAAGTTCTCATTGGAGTTCTTCTTAGGCATCACTCATAAATATTGTCACTTTAGCTCATAGGAATCTTTATGTATTTCTGATTGCTAAATAAAACTGAGTTAAAAAAAAAAAAGTTTAATCCCAAAGTTGGCAAATAAGGTATGTCTTTACTAAAACTTCTAAGAATATTGATTTTAAATAAATTATGATTGGTGTACTATCAAAATAATAGCATTAAAATATTAGCATATCTAATTCAAATTTTAGAAAGATCGTGTATATTTAGATAAACCATTTTTATAATAGTATAAATTAATAGAGAGAAAATATTCAAATAAATATGAATGAGAAATACAAACTTATTCGGTTATTTATGTGCAAAAGCCGTAACCTCATTACGTACACCAAATTACCTATAAAATGCCTCATGATTTAATATTCAGTTTGAATTATGTTTGAAAAATAAAACTGTAAAAACGTCTTAGAAATCGTTCTGCAGAAACACTAAAGGAAAACTATTGCGCGGCCTCGCGAAATATATTGCAAAAGTTCGTGCATATATCAAGCGCTTTTCTTGGCATTATTTTTGGATGCGTTTGTGAAATATTCATTGAGTGGCTGCAATTACGAAAATAGTAATTACTAAGGATCGAAATAATGATCTGTGTAAACAATTACAGCGCTAATGAACAATAAATTATTCAATAAGTATTAAAATAGGTCTTCCAGACAGATGCTGTGAAACGGCATTCCTTTTAATTAAACAATCGCATTTTAATTAAATTATATAGTACCTGAAACTCCGACCAACTACATAGTTTACAAAGGCAGGCATTCGTATATTGCGTTCATCAGTTCAATGAATTGTCTGAGAAAATTAGAACAGAAGCGAAATGATTATAAATGGAATAAGAGTTAATTTGTTGTTTTCCATAAATTAATCACGGATCTTAGGGAATTAGTAACATATTTAATGCATTAACGTATTTCAAAATAATTCATAATAAGAAATAATAAATTGTTACTATGGTATTTAAGAATTCTCAAGAATTATTTATTTTGTGATTTCAAAAAGGTGGTGGTTTTATTACTATTTGTATCCGATTCCAAATGATTTTTTTTAAATATATTGAAACTGTTTCTTAGACGCAAATACTGAAATTTTTATTTATTTTGACATGCAATACATTTTATATTGAAAATGTAAAATTGTTATATATATATATATATATATATATATATATATAATGCTTTGAACAATATCATCAAAAACAAGCTCCATTATAAAAATTACGATTCAATAGTAATTACATAAAGACGTGTACTTTATGAATCTTTATTAAACTTAAACTACTTTTTTGCAATGAAATTCGTATAAAGGATTTATATTAATTTCTAATTTAGATTTCAAATACACTAATATTTTTGGTACATATATACAAAAGTATTTCATTGATGATTAAGAAGTGTAAGATTTAAAACAAATTCAGAGAAATATAAATGTTTTTCGAAAAGCTAAATAAATCTTATTTAAGTAGAATGTAAAAATACTTTTTTAATATCAAATCCTGTGACAAGCAATGATTTTATTAATATTATTTCTAATGTAATTGGGAATTCTAAGATAAGGAAAATCTAATGATACATCTAATCTAAATGAAATGCGTCGCAAAGCAGTCTAATGGTTAAACATTATATACCTTCGAACGATACCCACTGTAATGCAAACAAAATTTATACGTATTATTAAAATCTCTATAAAATATCTGATAATTTGATGTGCATATGTCTAATGGTCATTTTTGACCGCCAAAAATTTCATTTTAATTATTTTTTTTATTTGAAACCAATGGACCTGCCGTTAAAAAAAATCATTCTTCGTTCCATCAATGCAAGTAAAATGTTTCTGAATCATTCAAATCCGACATTTTGCTCCATTCTGTCAAAAAAGAAATTATCATTTTGTGCACTTTTGCACTCCGAAATTACTAGACCTGTCTTTGCCAAAAACTAATAAGCACACTTCCTGATCAATATAAGTCAATTTTTTTTGAATTATTCAATTTGGTGCATCGTAGCTCTTGAAATTGTAGATGAAAAATGTATCCAAACATACATACATATATACTACACACATATCACACAGTCATTTTTTCTAAGGTATGCCATAATGCTGAGAAATCTTTGGAGCAAAATGATATATAAACATTTTCGATTTCTTTGCAATTACTATAACTTACAACAACGATAATTAGACTTTATTGATTAGATTACATTATTGAGGTTGGAATAAAAATTTCTATGAATTTTTTATTTAGTATTATATATCATTTATAATATCTTACCAAATTGCACGTAAAAACCTAAATATTTTATTATCAGGTAAAGACATTATTAATAAATTATTATACAAATTAACAAATATTAATAAATGCATATAATTAATAATCTTCTAGGATAGAATAAAAAAAATTTAATTCTTTTTTTATAATTCAAAAATCTTAATTAATCAATAGACAAGCATTTTAATACAAAATAATAAGAGTTAATTCATAAAG
Source organism: Ctenocephalides felis (assembly GCF_003426905.1). Taxonomy (NCBI): domain Eukaryota; kingdom Metazoa; phylum Arthropoda; class Insecta; order Siphonaptera; family Pulicidae; genus Ctenocephalides; species Ctenocephalides felis. The sequence continues at coordinate 31,553,203 of NW_020537646.1, forward strand.
AAATAGCTATAGCATCTGTTCATCTTTGTTTTGTAGAAATATAATCAGTGGATCTCAAGATATATTAATTGAGAAAAACAACTGTAACAACAAGTCCCTTACATGAATTTTGATGGAAACTTATTTTAGATATGTGAATACTTAATCAATAAATATTTTATTGATTATTAAGAAATCAATAAATCTAGTAAATTAATCCTAATCAAATATATAAATAATTTTATTAATTAATTATTATACAAATTAACAAATATTAACAAAGGCATTTAATTAGAAATCTTCTAGAATATAATAAAAAATGTAATTATATTTTTAAAATTTTCTTATAATACAAAAACCTTAATTATTCAATAGTCAAACATTTTAATACAAAATGATAAGAGTACATTCGTAAAGGAATAGTTATAGCATCTGTTTATTTTTGTTTTGTAGAAATATGATCTTAAGATATATTAATTGAGAAAAAAACTGTTTCAACAAATCTCTTGCTATCTCTTATGAATTTTGATGAGAACTTTAACAAAAAATCAATAAATCTGGTAAACTATTCCTAATCAAACATAAAGTCCGTACTTTATATCAAATCTCGACACAAACTAAAAAATATTATACTATACTTTGATATACATTATACAATTGTACTACAGAAAGTTTTAATCAATGCAACTAAGACACATTTAAATTATGCTAGAACAATTACGAAGCAAGTTACAAAGGAATTGGACGTTTTAGCGTCATCTCCACCCACCATTGCTATACGCTTTAGAGCGCATACCTACCACCACTCACTATACATACTATATTATATATATATATAGTCGACCTCCCCGCCTAATGGACATTAAAAGGACAAAGGACAAAGTGTCTATATGGAAACACACAAGGATACATCTATATTAATGAAGGCACATTAGTGAGACATTGTATTGCTGCATAAATATAAACGGAAAAGTAAAGAAACTCGATTCGTATATTATAAGATGATAAATATTATATTTTTATAACCTTTATTTTATTAACTTCCCGTAGCGTAAGTTATTGTAATGGGCCGAAAATCAAAATTGAAAATTTTTACATTTCTTGACGTTTTGAAGGTTTTTGAATATTTTGGCACATTTCAGAAAAAATGGATGTGTGTGTGTCTGTGTGTGTATGTGTGTGTATAAGTATGTATGGATACAATTTTTCGTCCACGTTTTCGGGCGTACGGATCAACCGATTTGAATGGTTTTAGTTTTTGGCAAAGGCAGGTCCAGCAGTTACGGAGATAAAGAGCCAAAAGTGCAGAAAACAGAATGATCTAAAAACATTCAATTATTAATAATTGGGAGAAGTTGTTATTAGTTTTTGACAGAGGCAGGCCCAGCCATTTCAAAGATACAGAGCATAATGTACAAAAAATTGCAGTTTTTGAGAGAACTAAGCGTCCGATTTAATTGATTCAAAGAACTTTCTGCTTGTTCTTTGTATGTACAAAAAATTCAAACTTTGCAATTCAGTTTCTATAATTCTTATAAATATTAGACAATGTCACAGTATTTATAATAATCTATATGAAAACATTTAATATTCCTCTAACATTTCGTTACGGTACGGGAAGTTCCAGCAATTTGCCTTAAGGCACGATGCCATACACCCCACTAGTTTTGACTATTTTTACTTCACTTTTACTCACTTTTTTACATCTTTTAGAAACAACCTAGTATCCTAAAATTTCCCCACAAACCATTATTTCTTAGTAGTCATTTTAGTAATCGAAGAAATTTTTAAGCTTTTAGTCAATGAATATTTTTTACTGAATTTCGAAGGTTAGAATTTTTTTAAACTAGAATCCTGAAAGTATGAAATCATTCAATGACTACACATGTTCTTTCACTTTAGTAGGATAGACTGGGTATGTTTAAGTAAGTTTGATCAGCAATAATTTTGTTAATTCACCAGTTAGCTGGGAGAAAATTAAGTTAAATGGTGATTTGAACATATGTCTACGCAGAAGTACTAAAATACTGAAATACTTGGTATAAAATCATACAATATCATGAAATCAAATAAGGAAAGATCGAATTTCACACCTGAAGGTACTTTTATAACAAGCATGAAAATAGGTTAAAAAACAAATAGCTATAAGTACACCAAAATAGTTTTTATCGACTTCCATTGTCAGAAGTATGTAACACAACAAACATAATTATCAATCAAAGCTTTTGAATGCATTGTGATATATAACAAAACACAATCCTTTAAACATGAAATCTTTGTGAAATCTTTTGTTATTTTTTTCCATCGAATTTTTCTTTTTCTCTCTCTTTCGTATTTTGCCTTAGTTAGGTAAGATGTTTTTTTATCTGTTAAATTTTCACCCAAGAAGTACAAAAAATGCATTTCACCTAAAACAGAACTAATTTCTGGTAATTAACTAATAATGTGCAACTTACAGTAAAATAAACAAAATGATCTGTATACAAAAAGCAATTATTATTAAATAAAATCGAACGAAAAAACATAGTTTTAACACTTTAAAAGAAATTCAGTATACTGATCATGTTAATGTAGGACGCTGACTCAATGCAATAATAGAAACTTGTTTGAACAAACCTATTTTTCAAACAAACATGTTCTTTTTACCCTATCTTAAAATTAGTATAGTTTAGCTGTTATGACAACTGTCACGACCTTACCCCGGCACAAAGGTACCCAGTCGCCTCTATATTTTTCAAAGATTTCTTAAATTTTGTACCATGACACTAAAATAAATTTCAAATGTTGACTATATGTAAGTTTACAAATAATTAAATAAGCAATGAATTATTGTTAAAACACTCGCAATTACAATGTAAAAGTTAACAAAAAAAATAATTGTAAGTTGTTGATGTTCAATTTCAATTGCAATTTCAATGTAAACGGTAAGAAAAAGTAAAGCGAAATGTAAAATCATATTATGAAAACTGTTTCACAAATATCATTTTTCCTTATTGCAGAAAAAAATTCCTTAGCTACGATTATAACGATGTTGTCTAGACGTTAATCACATTGCCAGTAGATCGGTACGCGGAAATAATATCGATCCGATTATATATTTATATATATATATATATATATAAATATAATGTTACTCATTCACGCTTATAAGTTACTACCTACAATAGTTATTCCATTTCTCATACGGCACAGTCAGAAACATGTATGTAGTACAAAGAGTTGATTTTGTTCAATAGGATTGCATCGAGTTAAGCTCGTTCTAATTGCAATCTCATTATCGGAATGTCTTGCAGAAAATCTAGTTTATCTCTATAAGAATGCCCTACTTTGCAGAATTGTAAAACAAAGATGCTTATTCACATGTATGTCTTCGCAGTAAATTACAAAAACATGTCTGTATATCAGAATATTGAAGAATATGAAAAATATAATTTAAAACTTTTTATTCGTTTTTTTTTTAAATGTTTATAACGTTTTTTTTCAATGTGGATCTTCAAAATTTCATTTACAAAAAAATGGTCTAATTAACGTGTATAAACATAAGTTTACAAAGCACAATATGATGTTTAGAGCTAAAAATTGACTGACTACAATAGAGCAAACATTATATGATAGAAATCTGTATAGTAGTAGTAGAACATAATATGAAAATTCCATAAAAATCATTATATTAAAACTTCTTTGAAAGATACTTTTTTGCAATTTACCATAATTGCACGATTGAAAAAGAATTACTATTAGTAGTAGTATACGGTCAGTACTACATTAATTAACTATATTGATTTAATTTGAATGCAAAACTGTGTTTTGTAAGATGACCGTTTTTTTTAAGTCAATATACATCAACTTTATTCCAATTAACTTAAATATAGAATAAAAATCAGTTTCTATTCTTAAGTGCATCATTTTTTATTTGAAATTTTAGTAATAACTTCATTATTCGATTATACCTCATATTGTATCTTGAGTACTTGAATTTATTGTTTTTTTTAATGCCAATAATATAATTTAAGAAATTAAAAAATTTGCTCAAAATTATAAAAAACGAATCATCAAAAACCTTAACAAATTATCATTACATCACCAACCCTTACTTTACACCACCAACCCTCACTAAAACGATTAAACTCCTCAAATGATCTGGGCAGTTATTATTAGTTAGCTTATACTTATACTATAATTTATATTTTCTGAAATTTCCATGTTATCATCCTATTTACTAGAAGTCTATTACTGAAGATTGTAATTAATATTGAAAATTAAAATAAATTTCGCGAAGCGACAATTACTACCTTCTGTAAATACCTTGTAAAGAAAACACATAGAAGAGTAACTAAAATTTAATAGCATAATTAAGTATATAAAAAACTGTTTGAATTAAAAATCGCAAAGCCTAATTTTTTATTCATAAAAATAACGTAATTATAAAATAAATATTATTGAGTTAGATCTTTGATGAATAAAAACCGCAATTCAATTTCATTCGCATTATGCTCAATATTGCGATTAAATAACGTACAAAATTGAATTCTAAGGAAAGCAGAAAGAACAAATTAGTCGCGGGTTTTACTTCTATCTTCTCAAGAATGCGATTTAACATAAAGACAATTCCCTCTTCCTTTGAGTGCTTATGTATGCACAATATTACATAAGACAAGAGGGATTATATATATATATATATATATATATATATATATACGAATCTAGATATATTTATATATTATATACAGCAACACAAAATGTGAAGATATATGCTAACACGTATATAAAAGATCAGAATGGTGCTCTTATTCGACTACTTAGAACGAAGTCAGTGCTTGTAAAATTGTTGGGCGGAATAAAAGAATTCATAAAAATATTTTCATTCACAATATGAATTAACTTAGACAATCGGAGCTAGCATACTGTTTTATTCACGTACGTCAAAAAATAAAAAAAACTTTCCTGATATATCATAATTAGATTAGTGTTATTTACGATAAAGCTTACAAATATTTACGTTCTTCAAGATTGACAAACTATAACGAAATTATAACTATTAACCTCTGTGTTATTAAAATTTCTGAGAAGTGCAAAAACCTCACAAAAGAGTAAAAATTTTACAAAATGCTATGAACAAATAATACACATTCTTGCGGCACAGTGAAATGTTAAAAACCTCATTTTCACAACAATAAAAAAGTGCATTTTTAATTATAAAATTAAATTATAAAATATATCAATAACTACTTGTAAACAATCTTTGGTGTAAATATGTTATATGTTTCAGTAAAATCAATTTTGTAGCTTTATCAATAATGTAATATGATAAGTACTTATGGTCGTAAATCTAAACCCCATTGATATAGATTAATCATTATAGGTTTTATGATAAATCTCAATTATATAATTTAACTGATTAAAGCGCATTTACAAACAAAATATATTTTACAAAAAATTAAATTTTAATGAAATCATTTTAAACAAATGTATTTGCTGTGTTTTGCTAAGCTCCTGGCTTCGTTATTACCAATTTTCAGGTCCATACCTGCGTTTAAGACAACTGGATATTAAGCAGTTTTATCATATATTTCCACGTGAAAATATCGATGAAAATGTGTTCAAGTAAGGCACAATAAATTCTTTTTACAAGATAATTAAATTTCGATAGAACGATTCCAAAGAACAAAAATGGAGGTCTCAAGCGTTTTGATGAGCCCCTAGTTTCGTTTATAACAACGTAAAAATTTTGGGAATTGGTAGCGTTTTGCTATGCTCCTGATTTCATAATTACGAATCTCTAGGTCCAAGGATAAATTTCGAACAACTTGATATCAAGCAATTCTGATGTCAGTTTTACCATCTATTTCCACGTAAAGCACAAAAAAATCCTTTTTACAAGATAATTAAATTTTGATTTTAAAGAACAGAATTGGAGCTCTCCAGTGTTTTGATAATCTCCTAGCTTCGTTCACAACAACATAAATTTTTTAATAAAACAATTCTAAACATAATTAGGAGTTCGTAGGGTTTTGCTAGGCTCCTGACTTCGTAATTACAAATCACCAGGTGCAACCCTGCGTTTCGGATATCAAGCATTTCTGGTATATATTTTTACTTAAAATTATCAATAAAAACTTTTGTTCAATTAAAGCGCAACAAAATCTTTTTTCATGAAAATAAATTTTTTAATAAAACCATGCCAGACAACATAATTGCTCTGTGTAGTGGTTTAGTAAGCTCCTGGCTTCGTAATCAGGAATATACAGGTTTTGGAACTTGATATTGATAGTTCCTATATCAATTTAACGTCGAAATGTCGATAAAGAATAACTTGATCTATTTTACAAGAAAATTAAATTTTAATAAAACTAAATCAAAATCAGAATTGAGATCTTCGGCGTTTTGCTAAGCTTCCGGTTTCGTAAATACAAACTTCTAGGTCGAAGCCTGCGTTTCGAACAACTTGATATCAAGAAGTGATGATGGGTATTCTCACATAAGAACAAGGTCTAAATAAAAATACCCCTTGCCGATATTACAACACAAAGGCAAAAGTTTGCATCACTACTAAAAATGAAATAAAAATTAGATTGGCTTAAGCCACGTAGTTAAGAGTATCATTACAATGGCTTATAAATCTATTAGGTTCTGATTTCTAATCAGAAAATAATTCAAACTTATAAATAAATTATTTCATTGAGATTGAACAAATGTAAAATCTATTATCATGACAATTATTTCATACTTAATACATATGTGTCCTGGCTGCGTTTTCAACGTAACAAAAAGTAAAGTAGTTGATGACTGCAAATGTACGTTTATTTGAATAACCGTGATTTTTTGTATAATTTTCTGAAAGAAAACACTTCATATATTTCCAAAAATAACATCATTGATTCGACATATCATTTATAACTTGGGAATCGTCGGTTCGAGCTTAGTCTGCGCCACAGCTAGTGCATTGTGCATTGTGCTCTCTCGTGAAATTCAGACGTATTTCCACTCTGAGATGGAGGGACAAGATTTCCTGCAAGAGACGCGAACGTACGCGAAAGCGCAGATAAATCCCAGACAACTTAGCTTCCGATGCGATGTGTGTGCATATGCCGGAGCACATGCTAATCCAGGAGCTAGGGAAAGGATTTAAAGTCATCCCTCAGAAAAAATATATATAGAGATCCTTTAAAGTAAACATCGGAGAAAATGAATGGTAATAATGCAACCGTTTGAAGTCTATGATAGTCAAGAGTAATCAAGGTTGATTATGGTCAGAGCTTTACCATTATAAGCATCACCTACTCATGATTTTGTAACAATATTGGTGCATTTAACCAAAAACGCTAGAAGCAAACATGATTAATTCCCGTAGGGTAGTTATAGTAATGGGCCAAAAATAGAAAATGAAAATTTTTGCATTTCTCAACGTTTTGAAAGTTTCTGAACATATTGGCATACCTCCAAAATAATGAATGTATGTGTATGTTTTGTATGTCTGTATTTTTATGATTCAACCGATTTGAATGGTTCAAAAAACATTCGATTTCTATTTATAAGGAGATGTGCTGATTCGTTTTTGGCTTTTTATAAATATTAGACAATGTCCTTGATTTTGAATTTGATTTATATAGTGTCATTTATTTACTTTTCTGTAAATATATAGAAGTTACAGTATTTATAATCATCTATATGAAAACATTCAATTTTCCTCAAACATTTCATTATGGTACGGAAAGTGTCAGCAATTTGCCTTAAGGCACGATGCCATACACCACTAATTTATTTATTTTATTCACCATCTAATCATCTATACAGCACAGTTTATGTGTTTTTTCATTATTTTGCTTCATAACCGTTTATATATATATATATATATATATATATATATATATATATATATATATATATATATATATATATATTAATAATTTTAAATTTATATTTCATATATATTCATTACATTTTGCCCAACATATTTTACAGAGTTTGGCATAATTAAATATTACTTTTATGTCATATTAAATACTATATATTTTTTAAAAACTATATTAAATATTTTTAAGTACAATATCACATACTTTGTCGCAATTTGAAATATTGTACTAAATATATGCATATTGCACATTATATTGTAGTAACAGTTTTATATCTTCCGAGATATTCAGGAATTAGTAAAAGGCAATTTCGAAAAATTATTTTTAGATATCGCATTTCTCTTTACAATAATAAAAAAAATCATTCTTTCTATACATTTAACTTGGTTCAGTAATTAATTGAGAATGTGTACTTGATTGTGATTAAGGTATATTGCCTATATTCTTTATATCTCGAACATTTTTTTCGTGGAGTTGACATTAGTAAACTAGTTGGTTTGGTATTTAGCCTTGAGGCAAGTTACATGAACTTCCCGAAATTTGTAGATAATCGACTTAATCAAAAAAAAATGTGTAAATAATATACTTCATTAATCCTACTTTTTAAAAAAACGATAATAATTTTAGCAAACTTTGACGAATTTTTAAAATTAAACTACTTGTCGTTAGGCCGTAATATTACAGTAAGTTCTATAAGACCATGATGTATATCGCCAAAAAAATTTCCATGAAAATCGGCTTAAATTTTTTTTTCAACAGTTAATTACAAGAAAACGACTCGGTAGATTTTCACCTAAAATTAATCAGTATCATTCCCAACTAATATCTTTCGAACAGTTTTTGATATTTTAAAATCGGTTCGGTAGGATGAGCTTAAATGTCGACGAAAATTTAACACTTTTTTTCAACAGTTAATTACAAGAAAACGGCTCGGTAGATTTTCACCTAAAATTAATCAGTGCCATTCCCAACTAATATCTTTCGAACAATTTTTGATTTTTTGAAATCGGTTCGGTAGGATGAGCTTAAATGTCGACGAAAATTTAACACTTTTTTTCAACAGTTAATTACAAGAAAACGGCTCGGTAGATTTTCACCTAAAATTAATCAGTACCATTCCCAACTAATATCTTTCGAACAGTTTTTGATATTTTAAAATCGGTTCGGTAGGATGAGCTTAAATGTCGACAAAAATTTAACACTTTTTTTCAACAGTTAATTACAAGAAAACGGCTCGGTAGATTTTCACCTAAAATTAATCAGTATCATTCCCAACTAATATCTTTCGAACAGTTGTTGATATTTTAAAATCGGTTCGGTAGGATGAGCTTAAATGTCGACGAAAATTTAACACTTTTTTTCAACAGTTAATTACAAGAAAACGGCTCGGTAGATTTTCACCTAAAATTAATCAGTACCATTCCCAACTAATATCTTTCGAACAGTTTTTGATATTTTAAAATCGGTTCGGTAGGATGAGCTTAAATGTCGACGAAAATTTAACACTTTTTTTCAACAGTTAATTACAAGAAAACGGCTCGGTAGATTTTCACCTAAAATTAATCAGTACCATTCCCAACTAATATCTTTCGAACAGTTTTTGATTTTTTAAAATCGTTCGGTAGGATGAGCTTAAATGTGGACGAAAAGTTTTTTTCAAATTACAAAGAAACGGCTTGGCAGATCGTTGCACAAAACTGACAAACGATAGTCCTCACCGAAATACATCAAATGGCTTTTAAATTTCTAAAATCGGTTCAGGCGTTTTTGAGAAAACGTCGATCAAAAGTCTAATTTTGACAAATGCCAAAAAGACCATACTGATTTTTGCAAACTTTGACGAATTTTTAAAGCTGAACCAGTTGTCGTAGGGCCATAATATTTTAGTATGATCTAGAAGACTATGGTATCTATCGTCAAAAAAATAATCATAAAAATCGCCGAAATTTTTTTTTTAAAAACTTTATTACAAGAAAACGGCCCGGCCGATCTCTACCAAAAACTAATCAGCACGATTCCCAACCAATATCTTTCGAACGGTTTTTGAATTTTCAAAATCGATTCAGAATTGCGGGCTAAAACGTAGACGAAAAATTTTTCACTTTTCTGCCATTTATGAAGAAACGGCTTGGCCGATCGTCGCACAAAACTGACAAACAATAGTTCTCGTCGAGATACATCGAATGGCTTTTAAATTTTTGAAATCGGTCCAGCCGTTTTCGAGAAAACGTCGATTTACGGCAAAAAATCTGTTCACATACACACACACACACACACACACACACACACACACACACACACACACACACACATACTTTTTCCAAATTTGGTCTCATTCGATTCAGAATGGCTTGAAACGTCGAGAAAACATAAAATTAGCGAATCGGGTTTTTGATGAAAACATAAACTTCTCCTTCGGGAAGTTAATATTACCTTCTTTTTCATATTCAATTTTACTTAATTTCTCTGTATTTTATATTAAATACTTTGTTTAGATTGGAGTTCTTATAGTAAATATACTCGTATGCGTGCTACCAATTAAAATTTAATATCAGTTTTATGTGCGAAATGATCAGAGATTAGTGAAGAATAAACTATTTTTTTAATATTGAGGTTCTCTTTACTATGTTAAAAAAATTAATTAATTCAATACATTTTACATGGATAAGTAATGAATCGAGCAAATACTTGATTGTGATTGAGGTATTCTATTTTTTCAAGAATTTATACTGTATATAAAAATTGAGTTTTTAATTGACCTATAATTTTTTATAAGAAAAAAATATTTATGGTTCTAAAGCCGCAGATAATTTACAAAGTTAATATTTACAAAATAGATTTGTTCACTACTTAATTGGGTATATTATTAAAATATAAATTACGTATGAATTACAATATTCTTTGACTCCACATCAGGAGAGCTTTATATTAATCGAAAATAATTCCAACTAACTAACTTTTCACAGTTTAATTGAAACATATGCAATATAAATATAAATATAATGATTATTGTTTATTTTACTCTATGTATCCTTGTATTTATTTTAGATTTCCTAAGAAATAAATGTATAAAGATTTAGTGTATTTGTTTGAAATATGCAAGCTCCAAAACTTTATTAAAACTATAAGCTTCAATATATAAGCAACTTATAACAAGACGAAATATGGTGATATTTTTTCTAGTAAACTTTTATTAAATTTATTAAGAAATATCAAGATATTGAATGGTAATTTCTATAGAGGCAATTTGTGGGTTAATTTGTATTCCAATCACTACAAAGCTCTTTAAATATATTATAATTTACAAAATACGAAACTTGCTACCTGATAATTTAAAACGTTGAAACCAGAAGGAACATGGATAAACAAATTATTCATTTAATGTGAATATTACAAGTGAAATATTGTATTATTATTACCGAAGTTGTCAACAATTATATAGACAATTTATTTTGTACTTTTAATTAAAACCTGTCATACGAGAACATTTAATATTGTTTTGAAGCTATTATATGATTATTTCAATGGATGGCAACCCAGTAGTTATCCAATCCAGTTGGGATACTAACTAATGACATTCGAAGAATGTATTAACATTTTATAATTATATACGTCTATACCCATGAGAAGCGATTTTCACTTGAAATTATATTTGGAATCTATAACCACAAGGGGAAATTTTACATAATAGTTTCTTGATGTTGCACTTGGCCGTGGTTTCAATCAGCTAACCCGGGACTTGTTTGTGCTATCCCACATCGAAATCGACTTTGTCACCGATGGGCTCAATAACAAATTACCCGAGAAATTTTTGTCAAAAAAACAATATACAAAACTCATTAGCAAAAGCTCAGAGTCCACGGTTTCAGAGGCAAATGTTTCCGTCATGTACCAGATATCGCATGTATGATTATATTCTATTACCATGACTATAAATGTCTTTAGACCTCGGTCTATGAGAACAAAACCTCCTTAGACGAATGATTCTCGTGCTGGTGTGCGAAGCAGTTGTAAAATAGTAAAACAGCCAGTCACACGATATTACAGTAAGGCAGTATCTATCACGGAACGTGTACGAGTACTTCAGAAAGCTCATAAGCTCTATAGGTCCCCCGCTGCGGAATACGCCGATGCAACGGTCATCCCTATAACAGGATATTGCACTTAGTGTCATTTTTAAAAAAGAAATATTTTCCAATTAAATTTAGTAATCTTGAAGTTATATATAAATATAAAAATCATAATGTTTATGTTGAAATCTTCCCGTAACAATCTAAAAGAAATTGTAAATGGAATTTCTTTGATATCTTTTTATGTCATTTTATTATATAATACCAAAAAAACGTTTAAGGGCCTCACTGATTATAATAATAAGTGAGTAATGAAGTTTGTAATAAAATCAATTTAATGAACAAACCAAGTTCTCACTTGCTAAATCATAACAAGTCTTTTCAAAAGCTTTGTGTGGTTTAAGGTTTGTATTGAAATTGTGCAGAGTCCATTGACTCTGGTAGACTAAGTCCCAGCCATTTTGTATATACAGCGACATAAAGTATCATTTAACAAAAATAAAAAAAACAATATATTTGTCGACAAATAAATAATAAAAAAGGATCATTTTGTAATAAAAAACATAGTATATGCCAATAAAATTAACAGTATATTTTGCATATATTTTATATACTAAGTTTTGTGTTTCTTACTAATAAATGCAATTATTCAACATTTTCATAAGACTCACGTTGAAAACTCACTTTTTTAGAAATTAGCTCTAAGTAAATGTTACAGAATTTGCGTGAAACTTTTCATTAAGAAGTGATATCCATTTTTACTTGAAAATATAGACCAAAAATATGTTGATATTGGCCATACAATGGTGAAAAAAAGCAAAAAGCTTGTTAATATACCGAATGATCTATGTATAACCTAGAATTCTATGGGTGAATTTATGTAACGTATTAAATGCTATAGTTAGCCCAAAAGACGACTTGTTTCTTCTTCAGAGTTGATGTATTTGGAGTAAAATATAGTGATAATTTTACAATACAATTTAATTGCAAGGTTAAAATAAGAAATTTGACAAATATAATATTCACCAAATTAATAAAAACATTTCTATTTGATATTAATTTAAAGTATCATTTCGTTTGAGTTGAAAAATAATTTACATTATATTAACATACTTGTATAGATTGTATATAAAATGTTTCAGAAATATCCAAACCCTTCACATGTAAAATAACTTTTTAACTTTCCGTAGGGTCGTTATAGTAATGGGCCGAAAATCTGAAATCCTAAATTTTTGCATTTCTCGACGTTTTGAAGGTTTCTGAACATTTTGGCGTACCCCCAGAAAAAATGGATGTATGTGTGTGTGTTTTGTATGTACAAATTTTTTCTTTGAATGGTTCAAAAACATTCGATTTATATTGATAGGAAGATGTGCTAACTAGTTTTTGGCAAATGCAGGTTCAGCCGTTACGCAGATACAGAGCAAAAAGTGCAGAAAATACAAATCCAGTTTTTAAGAGAACGGAGTATCCGATTTGAATGATCTAAAAAAGACAGGTACAGCCACTTCTAAGGTAGTTTTTGAGAGAACTAAGTATCCGATTTGAATGATTCAAAGAACTTTCTGCTTGTTTCAACAATATAATTGCTTTTGGAAAAAAAATGTTTCAACATTTTTGTTTTTCAACAAAAATTTTTTTTTATTTTAATTTCAATTCTGACTAAAGTTATAATATACTTGGCACAAATAATTTCAACTTTTCAATTCAGTTTATATAATTCTTATAAATATTAGACAATGTTACAATATTTATAATGATCTATTCGAAAATATTTAATATTCCTCGAACAATTCGTTACGGTAGGGAAAGTTCCAGTAATTTGCCGTAAGTCACGATGCCATACACACAACTAGTTTATGTATTATTTATTTGTAGTTTCAATATAGGATAACCTTACGTGCCATTTTAATTAAATATAGATCGAATGAACAATATAACATTCAAAATATCAGTTTTAATTAAATCTATCTGTAGGTTCATTTTTGGAACCAATGAATATGCGTGAAAACTAATTTTAATAACAGATGATATGTTTTCTATAAAGTAAATTCAATATTAAACTACATATAATTAAACTAAATATAAATCATTATATATATTGTTAACATAATTTTGACTTGTTAATAAAAAAAACTTGAATGTATATTTTATAATTACCTACTTAATAGTTTTGCAATTTAGTTCACCCCCTTTTCTTAGTAAAAAAAGCCAATTCTATAGTTTTAAAATGCTACTACTATTCACAATGCTATACTTTCTATAATTATTAAATGATGCATAACATTTTGAACATAATAGAGTTATATCTTAATACCATGGGGTAATAAAAATATGGAATATATTGAATCTTTTATCGAATTAAAAAAAATAGCAATTCACCAGATAACTGTGATGCGTTGAACTATGCGTACAGTTTTGTGTCCTTAGAATCTTATATTTGAAGTATAATGGTACAACCAATGTTATTGTAAATATCTTGAAACTAGAAAATATGTTTTACTTTTTGTGATTTAAATACCCAGTGGTCAATGTGCAACCCTTTCAACTCGGATGCCGCTCCGGAGACAAAATAAATATCACTTTTGCAATTTACAAGTTGAAAGGGTTATTACACTAGTCTATGACTAATATATTCGTCAGTTATAGATGAATAGATGCAAAAATTAATTATTTATTTGTGAAATAAATGCTTCAAGATTAAAAATAACCTAAAAGCTTTTTTTCTTGGAAAGTAATGAATTATTTAAATAAAAGTGTTAGCATCTCTTTGCTGGGAATATAATTCACAAAACGCTGTCTCTACATTCTACAGTGGCACCGATTTTAAATTATATTTTCTGTATGCACTACACATATTTACAACACTATCTCACGATTCAACAAACACCAAGAAAAACGCAAAGTTATCATTTTGCTGAGATCTTTAGTACAATGCCCTCGGGCAAAGGAGAGCAGAGTAATTCATTAGGTTTACAAATTAGTCCATTTATTTTACTCTTTATTTCTGCTCTGTGCGCTATCTGATCTCTTTAGCAATGGGAACAAGAACTACGTTTTCTCGCGAAACTTTAAATGTAAGAAACTTTAAAAGGCATTCTTGCTAAAAACATAAACAAAATGTAATGGAGCGAAATTAAACAAAATTTTATTTGTTGTACTTCCTGGTAAGAGTGAAAGATTTATTGCTCTAGTCCAGATAATGGATGGTAAGTAGATACACAGTATTTATTCTGTTTGTGATAAAGTGATACTCCAAAAACTTCAAAATTTTATTATAAAAGATATTTTATAATAAAATTAATTAAAGATAATGAGTTGCGATAGACAAATAACATTGAACAAAGTTTTAGGTTAAAATGAAATATTTAGTTTATGATGAGTAGGTACTCAACATCAAATGCTGTAAAAATTATTATGATGTGAAAAATAAAGAATTCAACACAATTGAAAAAGTTATCTAAATTAGTTTTTTTACATTCATGTTGTAGGGAGAGTATCAATTCAATGGTGAATATGATATATTATTAAAATATGGTATTAGATGCAAAATAACTGTAAAATATAAAATACAAAATCATGAAAATTAAATTGCGGATAATTTAGCAATGACATATGAATAAAATTATGTAAATGAAATGATAATTTGTATCAATTATAATAATATTCATATATAATCGCAGAAAGAAACGTGTTTTTGCTAAAACTCATTGCTAATGACTCAAATATAGACAAGCGGGTACAATATAAATTGCTGATATGTTATATTAATACTTTGGTTATGGTAAAGGATATTAATGCTACATACTTATACTGAAACTTATGTCATTAATAGGTATTCTATTATGATTCTTGTAATAAATGTATTGCAAAAAGTCATTTTGAATATTTTTATGAATATGTTTAGTCTAGTGATTGTTGATATTTTAAACATTCATATATATATTCAGTTTCATATATGTATATTTTTATCTTATATTAGAAGTATGAAACATGTTCGATAAAGTTTCTAAATGTCTGAATATTGGCACTGAAAATCAAAAGCATTTGGATAACGCGGTGGTCCTAATTTATCAAAAATCAGGGACATAATCAGGCTTAAAAAAAGTTCATTCTCCAAAATTTTCCTTGGTTTTATAATGAGATAATGTGCAACAAACAAAACTTAGCCACAACAAAACTTACTCACAAAACAACTTATACAAATTTGTGATCAAGTCAATTAGCACATACAAAATACAACTTTTAAGAATAAGCTTTCACATAAAACGTCTTAGAAATTCAAAAATGGCAACATAAATTCCGAATCATATGTTATAAGTTATTTTAAAGAATGTTCCAAATTGGTTGATCTATGGAGACGCTGATATAATATAAGCACATGTAAACTCACTCAGACAAGTACAAAAAGTCGCCTCAAATATCACTCAAACTCACTTCCCAGAGAACTACGCCAGCATTACCAGCGCCAGATAAAGGAGAAGATATAAGTTTATTCTACATTAATTTCTGTCAATCTCAAAATGACTGCCAATGGTCAGATAGTTTTGTAATTTTTAGAGTCTATTTTTGCTACAATTTCATTTGGTTACCTTTTAGGATAATTTTAGTACTATAGTATAATTATCTCAACCATCAAACAACTAAATTTAACAGTAAATTTCGCAACCAACGAACCAGCAAAAAGGAAGTCCGTTCTACATAAAATAGGCTAATCTCAAAATCACTGTCAACAGCCAGATAGTTTTGTATTATGCAAGTGTTTTTTCAAAAAATTAACCTATTATCTTTCTAAGGTAAATCTAGAACAGTTGTACAACTCATTGTATAATTATAATGAAAAGATGCAACACACAACAAAATATATCTATCTACCGCAACACGGGTCAAAAGAACAATGAAAATCGATAATGGAATGGTCCGACTGACTGCAAGTTTTGAAACATCCATCTAATTTTTTAAATACACCTTGTCCATTTGCTTCTGAATCACAATATCTATAAATCCTTATAATTTTCCATAATTCATTCCCAATATCACATTTGAATCTCCAACATTGAAACATTTACCAATCCTGGAACAATTCTACAACGAGGTCCGAAACCGTATGTGCGTATTTTTATCCAAAAATTTAACTTATTAGCTTTCTAAGATAATTCCAGGACAGTTGTAAAACCCATTAAATAATTACATTAAAAAGATGCAAGGCACAACAAAAAAAATGTCTAACTAGCGCAACATGGGGCACATGTTTAGCCAGAGAACAATGAAAATCGATAATGGAATGGTCCGACTGACTGCAAGTTTTGAAATATCCGTCTAATTTCTTAAATACACATTGTCCATTTTGTTCTAAATCACAATATCTATAAATCCTTATAATTTTCCATAAGTCATTCCCAACATCACATTTGAATCTCCAACATTGAACATTTACCAATCCTGGAAAATTTCCAACTAGATGTGCCGTCTATCCGGAACTATACGTGGGGATGTTTTCCCAAAATTTTCACTTAGTGGCTTTCTAAAATTATTCTAAGACAGTTATAAAATCCATTGTATAGTTATAACGAAAAGATGCAAGGTTCAACAGAATGTCTATTTAGCGTCACTTGGGGTACATGTTTAGCCAAAGAACAATGAAAATCGAAAACGGAATTTCTTGTAAGGTCCATCTAATTTCTTGAATAAACCTTGTCCATTAGGTCCCGTGTCACAATATCTATAAATCCTTATAATTTCCCATAATTCATCCCCAACATAACATTTGAATCCCCAATATTGAAACATTTACCAATTCTGGAACATTTCCAACAAGGCGTCATGTCTGCCCGGAACCGTACGTGCGTGAAACTTTCCAAAAATAGGAAATGCCGAATCCAGTGGAAAAAAAAGCAAAAAAAAAAGCGAAATGTAAAAATACACGCGCAGACTGGAGACTGACGAACCGTCAGTCGGTCGACGAGTGAATAGAAAATGAGGCGATGTGGAAAAGACAAAAGAACTTTTCTCGGGGGACCTCAGAGCGAGTTGCCGTCTCCGGGGACCCCCCCGTGTGATGATGACTGGCAGCTACGGAATGACAACACGGAAGAGGCTTAGACTATAATCTTCGAGCTTGGGATAAACTATTATAGTGGGTATTTAGTTTTCGCAATAAGGAGCAGAACAAAAACCACAGAAATAAATGGAGAAGAGGAAAAAATACCAATGCGTTCTAACACAATACAATGAAATTAATAATGATTGGTTTGTAGTCAACTAATTAATATTAGTTTCTATCAAAATGTGATTCGTGATTATCAGCATAGCTACTTTGGAACCTGCTATGTAAGAGTATATGACACGATATATGACATAGGTATAATTAAGATGACAATATTTTTTTAAGTAAAAACCGTGACGACAATTTTTAGTTGTGCTAAACGGGGACACGAGAGAGGGGGTTTGCTTTAAATTAACAAATGCTGTTTAAGGAAACACTAAAAAATCAGTTTTTTTATATAAATAATGTTTTTGTAATTAAAGCTGCGGACTTTTAGGAAGAACTTTATCATTCAATTATATGTAATACTCTCTTATCTATGTTTTTCTCACTAAGGCTTGTATACAATTCTACTCAATTTTCTTCATTATTTGAAAAAAATAACACTTGTTCGTTTATTTTTATAATTTTGGTTGATTCACCTATTAGTTGAATTGTGGAGCTGTGCAAGCAAATCCAACATAGCGTTAATGCAACGTGCCCAATCGAAAATATTGAGGCAGATTACTGATGCTCCGTGGTTCGTTAGTAACAAAACTTTACACAACGATCTTCATATTGATTTTATAAACAAAATAATACAAATCAACAGTATAAAACATTTTCAAAAACTACAACATCATTCAAACCATATAGAACTTCAAGAAGACTGAAGAAGAAGCTGCCCGAAGATAATATGGAGAAACCTTAGATAATATGAACAGAATCATTTATTAAAGTGATTCTCTAAATATGATTGTAATATTGATCCGATAAATTTATATGCGTGTTTGCAAGTGTGTGTGTATGTGTGTGAGTGAATGACATAAGCCAAATAGCTCATAGAATAGTCATGTATTCTGATTGCTATTGAAAATAAAAATTAAAACTAGTGGGGTGGGTGGCATCGTGCCTTAAGGCAAATTGCTGGAACTTCCCGTACCGTAACGAAACGTTCGAGGAATATTGAATGTTTTCAAATAGATTATTATAAATATTGTATTATTGTCTAATATTTATAATAATTATATAAACTGAATTGCAGAGTTGAAATTATTTGTTTAAAGTATATTAGAACTATAGTCAGAATTAAAAATAAAATCTGAATTATTTTCGATATACAAAAAATTTAAAAAAAAAAAAAAAAAAAAAAAAAAAAAAAGTGGTACAAAATTTTTTTCTCCAAAATCAATTATTTTGTTAAGACAAGCAGAAAGTTCTTTGAATCAATTGAATCGGACGCTTAGTTCTCTCAAAAACTGCCATTTTTTGTACATTTAGCTCTGTATCTCCGAAATGGCTGGGCCTGCCTTTGCGCAAAACTAATAACCCTTTCTCCCAATCATTACTAATGGAATGTTTTTTAGATCATTCAAATCGGATGCTCCGTTCTCTCAAAAACTCGATTTCTATTTTCTGCACTCTTTGCTCCTTATCTCCGTAACTGCTGGACCTGTCTTTGCCAAAAACTAATCAGCTCTTCTCCTTATTAATAGGAATCGAATGTTTTTTAAACCATTCAAATCGGTTGATCCGTACGCCCGAAAACGTGGACGAAAATTTGTATCCATACATACATACACACAAACACACACACACACACACACACACACACATCCATTTTTTCTGAGGTATGCCAAAACGTTCAGAAACCTTCAAAACGTCGAGAAATGTAAAAATTTTCAATTCCGATTTTCGGCCCATTACAATAACTTACCCTATGGGAAGTTAAAAAAAAAAACTATTAGTTTTCAAAAAGTCGGGACAGCCCGGGACAAAAAATCTAAATCCGGGACAAATATTGCTTTTAGAAAAACCCGGGACTCGAGTTGGAAATCTGGGACTATCCCGGACGAATCGTGACGTTAGTCGCCTTATCGTTAGTATAATATGTAATCTGAACAAGACAAGTGTAATGACAAATGAAGATTTGGAGCCGATTCCGCAATAAAATAGACCAATGCTACGTAAGGGCTGTGTTACGTACCGCTTCTCACACAAAATGATACTAAATACTGTCCAAATGCCACGTATTTGCTGTGCAGTCAGGCGTTTTAAATAGAGAACCTGGAAGTCACATATGTCAAAAAACAATTTGTCAAATGTCAAAGAAGCAATATTATCATGACTGCATCTTTGTGATGTAATTTAATAACATATGAGTGAAGTTGCATTTTAGGTGTAAAACGCCTGATCGCACAGCAAATACATGACATTTTGACAGTCTTTAGTACCATTTTGTATGAGAAGCGCTAATACATGGCATTTTGACAGCCCCAACGTTGTGAGTAAGCTCGAGTATACCAATATGAAGACTAACACCCCAAATATGTGTCAGGTTGCAAAAATTTAATGATTAGTGAATAAGTATTGATAATCTACACTGTAATAAAAATGCGAAAAAAATGAAGATTATTTTGTGGCAATAAAATAGGAGAAATAAGAGCTGTTTATAACGGGGATGAGTTTTAATGGGGCGTTTTGAATAGGCTCATAGCCGATACTAAAAGATGTTTTTTCTCATTTGGGCATGTAAACCATCCTCCTTAGTCTTGTAATAGCTACTGTACCACAGGCCGAGGAAATATTCAGAATTGTGCAGGTTCGCTATTTATGATATGTAGTATAAAATTGTACTTTAAAGAAATTTTGGTTTTCGTCACTATTATCGACTTATTTTAAATCTTGTATAACTTATTTTGTTCCAAATTGATTTATAAGTTCATAATGTGTAACAATTTAATAATTACTGAATTGTTTGCAACATTCACACCTGGGATTAGTTGAAGCAAAGATTTAGGGGTAGTAGTGACATACAACAATTATATACAGATTAAAGTAAAGATGATTGGGTGGAATGAATAGTTTTTAGGACGTGGGCACATGAAAATTATGTTACAAGAGGCACTATATTTTCTTTGTATGAATAGTACTTGTTTATTGTGATTTAAAATAAGAATTTCTCTGACATATCTTTCTCATTTTCTCACATTTTTTAAATGTAATAATCAGAGTCTATGTTGATTCATGAAAAAAATACTAAGCAACATTCTAATTTCTTAAACATAAGCAAATAATAAATCATCAGACTATCATTAACATTAGTACTTGTCTTGGTAGATGTTACAATTAGACGCAAACATGATTGTGAAACCGAACTTTTTCTAGAAAATGATTAATTGTGAAATCACGAACGATAGTTATGGAATCATTTGTATTGGATTGAATGAAGATTGAAATAACTCAGTTATTATTTATAAGAAACAATGAAGATTATATTATCATCAATAAAATATTGTTAATATAACGAATGCGAAAACAACTATTGAGTTCTTTTCCAACATGTCCATATAGAATACAATGTATCTTTACGGCTGACAATTGTGAATTCCCCAAATTTACTAAATGTCCTTAATTGGACAATTGTAAATAAAATAAAGAATGAAAAAAAAATTGTATTGGATTCGGTAAATGAATAGTCATAGCATCTATTCATCTTTATTTCATAGAAATATAAGCAGTGGAAATATAATAAATATATAAATAAAAAAGAGAACTATTATAAATGCAACAAGCCTTTAGCTCTTCTATATATATAATCATATGAAAAATGTTGCCTATGAATTTGGAGCAAGTAATAATAGGTTATATCCCCTCATGATACAATTACAAAATTGTTTTAAACCATTACAATAAGCCTTTAGCTCTTCTATATATATATAATCATATGAAAAATATTGGCTATGAATTTGGAGCAAGCAATAATAGGTTATATCCACTCATGATACAATTACAAAATTGTTTTAAAATGTAACAAGTGGGCAACAATTAGGTAATAGAAACTACATCTATAAAAACGTTACTATATTAGTGTATCTGGTAAATTCAATAATAATATTGGCAATTTAATATGTGAGACATATGTGAGATGAACGATCAAACAATAAATATTCTATAGTATTGACAAACATATGAAACCCATAAAACTTTTGAACGATATGAATAGAAAACCATATGACACAGCAAATATCTACGATAGCAGTCAGTAGTATTTTCCCACAATAAAGAAAACCCTATCCCCATTTTTCCTTTGCGTCGCGAGCATAAGAAAAATTCCTTGCACGCTAATAGAATGCCACCGTTCGCCAACTTTGCGCGAAATACTTTGTTCTATTATGCAGATCTTGTTTTATTTTTTCAGATGTATCTCTTCAGCCACTAACGCTTTCCACTTTTCGCATTTTTTATTACGCATTTTTCACTTTTCACCGCTAGCATATCGCTCGTGTTTTTTTGTTGAAGCGCTCATTGTTTTATGTGTTACATCGCAAGTACTGACGTCAGCGTCGGGACATTGTCTCGCGTGCGCGCGGATGCATTTTATGCAGAGCAGCTGAAATTATTTGGTGTCTACTGTTCATGAATATTTTTACACTGCCATGGGAGGAAATTATTTTTGTGAAAAATGTTGTTAATTTAGTTAAAATTAAGCCAAAGCGAGGTTGATGATGCAATTTGTATACACACTTGCTTATTTAGAAAGTAATTTAAATTTTACAGAATTCAAAATGTTTTTGAAGTACCACTAGGGAGAAAATCTCTAAATGCAACGGAAAATGGTTACGCTCAAATCGAGTACCAATGATATATCATTTGCTCTCGATGATATCATTTCTATACGGGTCGATTGTGATTGGGCGTCGTGCCGCGTGAGTATGATTGCTTTGATTATATAGTGAAAGTAACAAAACAAATGAAAAAGAAAGTGACGTATTACAAAGTTGCATTTTTTATAAATAATAAAGAATAAATTGATATTTAGATTTATTACTCTAAACAATAAAAGATCAAGCAAAACAAATTTTGTGTAGCTGTGTATTATTCATATACAGATACTTCATAATCAAAATCTATTCAGTTCATTCATTGCTAGTGTTAATACTTAATATTGTTATATTACAGCCGTCCACTGTTTGAACGAATATTATACAATTTATTAATCAGCAATTACTTCATTTCTCTAATAAAGGTTCAAGTCTTAAGTTGTTAATTACAATGACAAACCGATCATGTTATGTTTAAAGTATGACTTTAATTTCATTATCTCATCATTAATATTATATTTTTTGATGATTAATAATAATAAATATGTGCTTCAGGAATGTTACCATATGTATTTATTTTTAACTTAAATGCCATCTTGTACAATAGCAAAAAAGTTTTACTTGAATTGCATGTGAACCTTACGCGCACTCTTTTATTAATAAACTTGGATTTTGCTCAATTTAACTTATGTGGTTAATAAACAGTTTTTCATCTAGAAACTGGTAAAACAAATTTACAGGATTGAAACTTTTCAGAAAATTCAAGAAAACCTGGTTCTACATTTGATAATAATATATAATGATGCATTTTATGCAGAGCAGCTGAAATTATTTGGTGTCTACTGTTCATGAATATTTTTACACTGCCATGGGAGGAAATTATTTTTGTGAAAAATGTTGTTAATTTAGTTAAAATTAAGCCAAAGCGGGGTTGATGATGCAATTTGTATACACACTTGCTTATTAAGAAAGTAATTTGAATTCTACAGAATTTGTGAAATATTAGTAATAATACAAAATTTTTATATTAATATACGTGGAGTTAGCTTAGGGTGTTAGGGGTACTTAGAATTTTTGAAAAATCAATTTTTTTTTTTTTTAATTTTCGTCAAGTGTGATATCTTGAAAATATTCTCTGAAAATTTCAAGTAGGGACGATGATTACTTTTTGAGTTATTGGACTCTTACCAGCGCGCTGAAGCAAGTGGAATGCTCGATACTTATACTCAAGATTATTCTCCCTTATTTCCTGATGTTTTAAAAGCTATTGAACCGATTTACGTCGATCTCAGCAATGATAATTTACTTTCAACATGTGTAGTTCAAGATTGAACCCATAATCAGAAACAAAATTTAAAGCTTCAACCAACTAGTTAGAAAAATATACCCAAAAACCGTGAGTACTAGTTCTACTATTGTACAAATTGCTGCATACATATACATAATCATTATTATTGATTATGAATACCCTAGGACCTAATTGTGGGTATAATTCCTATTGGTATGCTGAAAAATTGGAAGCTGCACGTGTGAAAGAGGCAAATCAACGCGCCAACGAGAATACTCGGGAGACAATTTTGGAAACTTGCACATTGACTGATGAACTATTATATGGCTCAGAAATAGATGACTCAGTTTAAGTAATTCAATAGTTTGTATTTTTGCACACAAATTCAATGCAAAACTTTAAACTAGTTTTTCTCAAAACTATGTTTTTTGAACTGGTAAAAACTGTAACTCAAAAATCGCTTAGTATATTTTAATGAAATTTACACAGCTTTTAGAATACATAATAAACTCGGGCCTTTTGGTATTTTTATTTTTCCAAAAATTTAAATTTATTAAGACCAATTGATTAACTGTTGTTTTTGTCCCAAAAATTTAGAATTTTTTAAAAGAAGAGCTTCGATCAGGTCCAAGATTATCTATTTATATATTTTTTTAATTTGATTGATTTTAGATGAATCTCCAAGGAGTTATGACTGTCACCGCCAGGATCGTTTTTTTAAACTAAGTCAACAAAAGCAGCTTTGGAAAAAATTTATTTATTTTTCTGAATTTTTTGTTGCTTTAAGTCAAAACATTGTATAAAAATGTCGTATTACTATTTTTGTAAAAAAACATTGTTTAATAACAAAAAAATACTGAAAATTCTCATTTGTTGCACCTCTAACCCCTTAATTTAGCTTATGTGCAATGTTCTTGTAGGGTAGAAGCCTGCGTACCGTTATGCCAGTGTATGGTAGTGATTGTAGTCATAACAGCTAAAATATACTGAATTTGTTACCATTGTGATGATGATTATGAGTAGATCTCAGTATATTGATACTTATTTACTTTAATATTTTGACTGATTAGTGCTGATAATTATTAATTAATATATTAGACTGGTTTTAAATTGCTACATATTTTTGATAATAAAAGCTGTTACAAACCATTTTTATTGGTTATGCGTTTACGAGAACGTTTATGATGTACGGCTTTTTTGTCTGATTTGATTTAACGCCTGGTAGTTTTTAGGGACAGCGTTTCAGTAGTGTTACTTAGACAAATGTTCAAATAACCATTTAATTTAGTTTTATTCGAACTAACTGCTAAATTAACAATATTATAGCTGATCAGTTATAGAGTTAAAGAGGTAGTAAAAGCCATATGTTAAAATTGTTTCAGAAATTTTGAATCAAAAGGATATCTATAGCAACAGCGATGAAAATTCAAATAATAAAGGTCTTGTTCAAATATCTATTTATTGATATGAAAAATGTTTTCGACAATATATCATAGACTTAAAAAAGTGTTTGGAATTATTATTTATATTTATATTTTATATTCTAATGAATAGTATACTTTAAAACTATTTTACATGCTTTAAATTGAGGATTAGTCTGCTTAATATTATAATAATTTGAAAACATCACTTCATTATATAGAGTACCTAATTCAACAAAACAATATCATTTCTGAAGACTAGGATCAGTATTTCTAGAAGTAATACCTGACTGAAAAGGCATACTTATAATGATAATAACATTAATATATTACTTGTCTAGAGTTTCTGGATTATCTGTTTTGAGTGCATGAATAACAACCATTCAGATAATTCGTATTCTAATTAGATGAAAATATATCTACCTAAAATATAATTTTTCAGATAATTCGTATTCTAATTAGATGAGTATTTATATCTATCTAAATTAACACAAATTTTACTTTGAATAACAATAGTCAAAAATATCAGAATGAAATAAAAATATAAAAATTATATTATTTCTGCGAATAAAAATATATTTAAAGGATTTATTATAAATATCATTGATCAAATTAAATTAAATATTTTCAGTAGTGATAATTGAATATTACCTTACTGAATAATTTAGTTAGAAAAAGACGTCTTGCTTTGTTTTGATATTACTTACAATGTTTGTGAGCTTTGTCGTATTTTTGTGTAATATATATGTCAATTTTATGCTTCTGTATATACATAATTAATTATTAATAATCAAAAGCAATACTAAAAAAAATTATACAAAATAGAAAAAATTCAAACAAAAATATATTAGTTATTAACCCCAATTATGTAATTTCATAGGGATACAAACCCTTCTTGGATACCTAAGTCATCCATAAAATATTTGTAAGACTATTTCAAGTACAAAAGCAATATTCTCATATCTTTTATTGTAAAGCTAAATTTGCTCAACTATTTTGAAGTAGTAATTAATTTGTAATGAAGTTTTTTTCCAAATAGTTCTTTAAACTATTCCCTTGAGTGATGTCCTTCACAAATCAATTAAATGGCAAAGACAGATAGCTATTCGAAATTCGAACATAGAGAATAAAATTAAACTATTCACAAGTTCGAGATAACTAAAGCGCCGTCTCGGTAACTTTGAAGATTTATGCAAGCTCGCATACTAAGCAATTTTGTATATTGTATCATTTTATTGGATATAATGCCTCAATAGCGTAAAATTTTTTTTTATATATATATTTCCACAAGTTAAAAAATTTTTAGTCAAAAAATAGATATTGCAGTTATTATTGGTTCAAATAGATGATAGTTGATACTTTATGGTGGCAGGTTGTGGCAAATCAATATACAAAGAATCATAAGGAAAGAAATCATAAGGTAACTATTCTTAATAAATGCTTCCATGACAAAAAAGTTTCATTCATTTTATGATGCGATAAGTTTTAAATAAAACAAAGTGTCTTAAAAGTGCGACCAGTTTTAACTTGCTAGGTTTCATTGTAACATTAGTGAGATCGGTCTACAAACTCAATCTTAAATAAAGTATTTTAATATCTGCATTTAATTGATGGTTAATTTGATTTTTATATTGATTTGTAGGATTTATTGGGTAATACTGCCATTTATATGTACTGAACGAAGTGGTTTATAATTATTTTATTTTATTTCTTTATTCATTTTATTTCATTTTTAGAAATCAAGATCGTATTCAGTACTATCTACTAAAAAAACATGATAGTTTCAGTCAGAGTCAGAGTCAGATTATCATAATAATCATAATATATTGTATTGTATAATATTGTGCCAGTCTATTAACTAATTTTCTATATTGATCACTAATGTTTTGGATCGCAAAGTCAAAACATATAATAATACCAGGTATATTTGATATGATGAATGAATGATATAAATCAACAAATATATGAGGCCTTCGCATAAAATCT